>NW_026644728.1:0-147745 GCF_030020395.1 Manis pentadactyla
AGCTTGGTCAGGGCTCGTGACCCAGGGGGGTGGGCGGGTGGTGGTGGTGTCCCCATTTCCAATCCCAGGGTGCATTCGCACAGTTAAGGGTCGCAAAGAACTCAGGGCAGGAACCTGCGGGTGCATTTCCTTAGATTCTGAAATGCTGTCACACTTCATTTTCTCTCTCAGATTTCATTACACCTCCTCCCAGACCTCTGGGAATACTTATTTGAAACACAAATGGGGGCGGGCAGTGTGAACGAGGCCTAACTTGGGGCTCCGAATGGCCAATTGCACAAGAATCGACCTCAGCTATGGCTAGCCTAAGGACCAAAGCCATCAAGGGCTTGTCTTTGTTTAAAGTATCTCCATAATTTCACCACAAAAGAAGTAAGTAGGATTTTTGGATGAATACAGTCAGCATCTGACAGAACCCAAGAACACGTCCACTCGTCAGGGGAATCACACGGCACAATAACCATACGTCTCAGATTTTTTCCTTAGAACTACAACTTAGAGAGCATGCAAGCTAATGGTAAGGAATTCTGAAGCTGACTGACTGCCAACAGGCACTGTCCCGTGGTTTAAGGGGAAAAAAGCATTCGGCGTTAAGGCGGCGTCATCCGTATCGATGTAACATTTTCTCCATTTTACTTTCTATCTCCCTTATCCTCGGTTAGCTCAAAATAAACCAGTCACGCTAAGGAATGCACGGCACAAATTTTAATATTCATACTAATTAAGTAGCTTGAATCTCAACTAAGATGAACAGATGAAGACTATTTACTTCGGAGTTAGACGCCACTGTGAAAAATTCAGAACAGAAAGATCATGAGAGGGGGCAGTCTCTAAAACGGAGGTGACAGGTGGTGGGGGGACCAGCGCTCTAACAGGAGACCCCCACCACCAAGAAACACTGCAGTGCGGGCATGGGAATTCTCATGGCTTGTGATAACCATGCTTTAAAGCTTTTGTTTTAATAATCCAAATTCTGCTTTGTTTTTATTTATTTTTTTAAACTATGTTCTCAGTATAACTAATTATCAAAGGTATCAAAATGACATTCCCAGAAATAGAAAGCACCTTAAAGGAACATTCCAGGAACACCGGAATGTCATCCACAAGACCACTACAAAGCAGTGTGGTCCCAGCTGGGAAGTGTCCACTCAGAGGCAAGGAGGCTGTAAGTCACACCAAAACATGCCTAATTACTGGACTTTTTAACCCTGATACATGTTCTTAGCATTAAGTTTTTTCATTGCCCCAAATACCTCAGACAAGAACAAAAACAGCAATAAAAACCTTTGGTGACGTCTTCTACAACATAAAGCTATCAAATACCGTATTTACAATCAGCGCTATGCCATAACCTGAAAGCCTGCATATTAACAAAAAAACATATAATAAATATAAATTCAGGCCCCGCATAATTAATTGTTTCCTGAATTCTAAAGGATTCAAGAAACCATTTCAGGCACACAGATAACCCAAGAGAGTGAGAACACCGGAACCTTCACATTCAGATATGCAAACGCCATAATGGACACTGAAGAGAAACTTAGAATTCTAAAAGATTGGAGGAGAGACCACCTCTGTCACACAGACTATATAAAACTCACCCAGTAGGACAGCCCCCAGGAAGCTTCCAGAGTCACTGCATGTGAGTGTCACGCCGGCAGGCACACCTACCCATCCAGAGAGCAGGTTTACATTCAGGTTGAGAGACAGGAACTAGCTGGGTCCCAAACACAGAAACAGCCTCAGCTGATATTTACAAGTTCTGCAAGTTCCCCTCTGCCGCCTCCCCTCCCCGCTTCAGAGCTGGCCGCGCACAGGGAGGTCCACCGAGGCCGTCAGGTGAGGCAGCGCTCGCGCTCAGGTGCCTGGGCTTCTCCTACATTCAAACCGGTGTGGCGGGCTCAGACCTGACACTGAACCCTCACTGATGGGACAAACCGGTCATTCAGCAAGCGAGGCATCCAAGTCCGAAAGCGACGTCCTCGGATACGAAACTGCGCTGTCTGAATGTGCCCATCTGGGTGCAACCCTACACTTAAGGGTATGGAAGAATAAGCGAAAAGGCTTCCCGTCAGGTCAAAAAAGCACAGTAAGCTCCACATCTGGCCATCACTTTCTCAAGACTCTGCCAAAGTAAGAGCCTTTAGCTGCACCACAAGCAAAGCATTTCCTCTGACCTGGCCTCCGAGCCACCTAACTGCCTGGGGTATTGGATGTTCACTGTATAGGCCGTTCCCAAATACTTATTTAGTCATTTTCCTTTCAAGCTTTAAGGACATACAATAGCTACAAGCCTAGGAATTATGTAATTCAGTTATGATTTCTCTCTCCAAACTGGGTCTGAAACCCAAACGCGTTCCTTTTCAGACACAGGTCAGGGGAGCCCTTTTCACCTTTAACCCCACACCTCCACTCTGTGTGCAGGGATTTCCCTGCCAGCAAGATGCCGCTGCCCTCAAGCCACCTGCCCCGCAGCCCTCTGGGGCTCGGAACTGGTGGAGGAAGAGCACGACACTGCTAGACAGAAAGAGGAAAACTGACTGGGGGTGATTTGGGGCGGGGGGAGCAGGGGGAGTTGGACCAGACGGCAGAGCTAAGCGCCTCCTGGCCTCAGATAACCACTGGGGAGATGCCAAGCCGCAGAAAAGATCTTTATCTTCCCACATAATCCAAACTGGTTCTCCTCTTCCTCCTTCCTGCATTAGGCTCTGTCTTGGCTCAAGTCCAAATAAGACACAAGAGAGCTAACAGTGCTCTTTGAGACTTTTTTACTGCAGTTCCAAAGTGCAGCCACTGAGGCCACCTCCCCTCCTGATGTCGGGATTCATTCAGCTGCTTTCAAATGTGTGGTGATTCAGCAAACCTGTGCAGGCAGCTCTGGACTGGCTGTAGGACTGCAGCTGGGAACAGAAAAACGTCTTTCCTCAGCTCTGACGCTTATGGAATACCGCATGTAACAGGTGGGGATTCACAAAACCAAGTCCCATTTTCCAGATGTGTAAGGAATGGCAATTGAGAAAGACCTGTTATCCAAGAAATGTGTCTACTTGAACAAAAGAAACCAAATGGAAAGAGACCATCCCTTCCTCCCACTTTCTTTCTCTTAACAGCTTTGCTTGAATCAGATGACCTGCAGCACGTTCAGAGCGGTTAAGGTCACAGGGTTTAGCGTTAGGATCAGTTCTGTAACTTGAGCCACACAAAGATCACGACACTGTGATTATGACAAATACAAACTGGAGGAAAATTAATCCAGGCAGAACAAGAGGAAGTCTCAAAGACCCACGAGGAGCAAGTTGCATGCAAGGGAAAGCAGCCATGCACAGAGGTCGGGGCCAAGCCGCACACAACACGGGGGCAGCCTCAGGGTTTCCACACAGGAGGCTGGTGGGCTGTGGAACAGGAGGAGGAACAGGACTTGTGCAGCTAACGGCATATCCAGGTCACAGGGGCCGTGGTGTAGACCAATGAGCCGCAGTGTGTCAGAGGCAGCCTTCATCCCGAGAAGACAGACACACGTCCACGGTCCCTAAGAATTGTACACATGCGGGTCAGGGTCAATAGGGACAGGATACCTTGGGAGCAAAGGCCTGTCCTCCCACAGATCTACAAACTGACTCCTGCCTCTCCTCCCTGCCCTCTCCCTTCAAAACCAGAACCAAGATGAGACACCAGGCGAAGGAAGATGTTTCTCCCACTCTCCACTCAGCGGAAAGAATTCCGACCAAAGATGAGCTGCAATTTTGAACTTCACTCTATCTACGAACAGGAAGAGTGGGAAGAAAATTAGACTGGACAACTCCATACTGTATGCTGGCTGCTTCTCATTAGTTATCCTGACATCACCAGCAACCACACAAGGGTGATATCCTGGGTGCTCGGAAATCTATTTTTGTCCCCATGGAAGGTAGTAACTTACCCATTTCCCCCACCTACCAGCAGGGTGTCTTTTAAGTAAAATTTTATAGCTATAAACATACTACTCAAACACCTTTTTACATTTCTTCGACACTTGTTATTTCTGAAAGGACTAAGTGTGAATACGTCAATGACTGTGCCTTTTGATACCCCACAATAGCGCTACCTGCCTTAGCCCTTCAGTGTACCACGAGCTCGTCAGAAACACTCCCAGTATTTTGAAAACATTCAGTGATGTCTGTCTGCTTGGTATCAACTTCGGGTTTAGTCTATGCAAATCCAACGTCCTCTGCGTCTGCTGAAACATCTCCTTATAATCTTCATTCCCATACCTGGCTTAGTCCGTAAAGATGTATTACAATGTAGAAAGCTATCAAACAAATTAAGTATTTAGCTATGCAACGTTAGACCTGATATGGCAATTTTAATCTGTCTTTAACAGCCAACATATCTTTCCCTCAAAACTGCCCTGAATATTTTAAGATTGCTAACTTCAATTTCAGAATTCCTCATTTTCCAAAAACACGAGAATTATGATCAATAACAATCTTTGTTTAAATCACTCTGTTCCTAGGACACTGGTCATGAAAGTTAATTTTTAAACAGGCCGAGCAAAAAGCTAAATATTTTGTAAAAATGCTTATTATTCCTATCAACTCATACTCATATTCAAGCCAATTATGTAGCCTGTTCCATGTATTACCAAATTCTGTATGCTAGTTTTAAATCAAATGCAGTAAGTACACCAGCTGTTAAATTTTTATTGCATTCCATCTAGTCTATTCACATAGGAATGTGTTACTAAGGACTTGCATTTAAAAATGTAACCCATTTCTTTTATCACAAACACAAAGATACAATTTCAATAAAAAATATGGTCTCTAATACAGTATTATTTCCATAATATGTGTAAAGTCCAAGTTCAGTGTGACAGTGACTTCCCCACCTATACTTCGACTTTGTGTGTATTTCCTACATCTATCATTCAGTATTTCATACATACTTCCCTATCTGTACTTTGACTTACACATCATTCTCAGAAACTGATGCTTGCCCCACTTTCACACCTTTATGAACGCCAGCCCATCATTCCAAATGTTAAAAATAACACAGACTGACAGATAGAAAGATGGATGTGCCGATGGACAGATGATCAATCAAGTATAACAATATGAAATAGCAGAAACTAGGTGCTAGGCGTTGGAGTGTGCCTGTAGAATCCTTCCAATTTCGCTGAGCATTTGAAAATGTTATGATGAAACCTTGGGAGAACAACCGCCCATTTGCAAGGCCCGCCTTACCAGCCACCACAGGATCCCATTTTTCTCCAAGGCATTTAACCCTTCCTAGGACCCATCAGTTGTTCATGTGTGCACAACTCATCTCCCCACAGGATTCATGTTTGAATCATTTTTCTCTCATTCAATTTCATCTATTACATCACCTTGTACACAACGACCATTCAACACATGACAAAAAAAATACTTGACCACTTATGGAAAATAAAATAATCACTGTTTACTTTTACTAATAAAACTGTTCTCACATCATACAGACAGCTATCATCTGCAACACACAGGAAGCTCAAACAGAAAAGACCTGTCTGTATTCCGAGAAAAAAAATCGCCCAACCAAGTATTTGCAATCTGAGATGTTAGAATAATTCACAGCTCTTGAATTAAGAGATGACCAGACCTTCCTTCAGAGAAGGCAAACATGCATTTGGGCGCGAGCTGAGACCGGAAGTTGGTGACCTGGGCCTTTCAAGAGTAGGCCAAGTTTGTGCGATTTCCAGGAGAGGTGCAGGTGCTCCAAGTCCTGGGGACACTTGGGACTGGGGAGAGGCTGGGGAGTGAGCATCTCGTGGTCTCAAGGGACTCCGCAAAGAAGAGTTAGCAGACTTGGGGAGGCTAAACCATGTTTGTCGGCTAGGGAGCGGAGCGAGCTAACCATTACCCAAGTCAGGGAGGCAAAATGGGGAGCTTCCTGGAGAGCAGGACAGGGTCTAAACAAGGTGACCTTAAGGTGAAAGTGGGACCTTTATGGCCTTGAGATAAACGGAGACATAGGCCAATAGAGTCAGTTACCTAGGAAAGGGCCAGAGAAAAAGACCAACCAGTCCTGAGGTACCCTCACCATGGAGGAGCTCAAATTACCTTAAACCAATGGGAGTGGAAGCCAGAACGGGGTCATCAGGATAGTGCCATGTAACAGAGTCTGAGCTGAGAAAGGATTTCTGCCAAAGGAGCGGCCAATGGAAAATGGAGAAGGGATGATTCAGACACCCCCTTGCCAGCGTCCGTGACTCTGACCACAAGGAGTGCCGCTCCAGCAGCCATCAAACACCAGAAGTGGGACTGCACCAGGCAGGCCTCATCTCATTTTATTTTTTTCTGTAAAGAATACTGTAGCCTGCAAGAACGGCACCCGGTGGATTCATGTCCTTATTTAAGTAATGCATTAAGGTTAAACTTCACTAAATAATAAACAGGAAAGTGGTTACATATATAGCTTTCAAATTTTATTTGAATTAATATCAAAACTAGTTTGCTTTTTTTAAGCTTATCTCAACAAAGCTGTATGAAGATAAATTGTTTCAAAAAAAAAGAAAGAAGGCGGCGGCCCAAATGTCCTCCAAGTGGCCCGAATGACTCCACCCCAGACCCAGTATGGGCAGCGCTCAGCCCACAGGTCAATGAAAAGGTAGACAGAGTGAAGTAACCTGGGATGCCAGTGGGAGAAAGGTGGAATCAGACGAAATCACGGACGTACAAAGAGTCATTTTCATGTTTCACATGTTCCTTAGACGATCACAAATAGCAAGCCGTCATTTTCTGCAAGACTTTCTGTGCCCCTCACTGACTTGAGCTCTGTTGGTCCACATCAGGAATCAGCAAACGGGGAGAATTCTCCCACATTCAGTACATCTGCATAGGCACACCCTCTGGGGTATAAGCCTTTGCCCCTTAAGTCACCAAAACAGACACTTTTTAAAGTTCGTCTGGTCTTCTGTTTCCCAGCCCAGGAACAACCACAGCAACTTCGGAATTTTTGTAGGAACCAAGAAAAAGGTGGTTATCTGTCCCAAGGGAGGTGCCGGGCGGGGGGGGGGGGGGGGGGGTTGGGCAAGTCTCTGCAAGCCGTTACCATAAAGGCCAAGGTAGTCTTCAACTGCAGAGAGCTGAAATCTCTTCTGTGTTCACTCCGTGCTCCTCAGGACAACTACAAACTCCTGGCCTCTCTCCAATCACCCAAGGTTCATACCGCCTTTCCAAGAGGATTCCACAAAGCCCCCAAATTATGACACACAGAGACAAAAAAACTGGCCGACTAAATTCCCATCATGCCAGGGCACTCAGTAGTTTTGAAGGGCAGACTGTTCCCAAAAAAATGCAAATAATAAAGGCTCCCCAAAGAAATTCCAAGCAAATACTGACATTTGTTCTGTCAGAAAGCAATGCTGAATTGCACTCGAAGAACTTGGATGAAGACGTTAGAGCACAAAGACAGGAAGACGGCTTCTGGCCTATTAGGGATTCTAACTTACCACTCTGTGTTTTTCCCCTCATCCCTACTTTATACGTCCACTGAAAGATGCCCCGTAAGGGGCATGATATCTAGTGATATTTGTGTCTACTGCCAAAGAGGTAGCCTTTCAGTAATTGAACTTTAATCTTTGTCAATACAAACATTTTAAATGTCTCCTTTCCAGTGTTCAATTGTTTAGTTCTTTAAATGTCAGCTGCAAAAAAAAAGTCTCATTCAAAAAACAGCATCCACCTGTCCTGCTACAGCTGACAAAGCATTGGCCACAAAACCATACGTAAAATAATGTTATGAGTTCCAATTAAGGCATCTATGTTGTCATTTCCAAACAAAACATCTCCTAAGACATGGTCACATCAGTCCCACATGCCTTTCAGCCTTTAGCAAGTAAGATACTACCCTTGGCTGCATAACCCCCTCACCAATCTTAATTCATTCCCTTTTCTCATGCTACTGCCCACAAACAGACACTGAAATTTTTACTCAACTATGAAAAAGGTTTCAAGGTAACTTCAGTCACTAACCAGAAGTCAGGCTGACATTCTTTAAATCAAAAAGGACTGTGCAACAAGAGAGCAGTCACCATCCCTACCCTACCGTGGAATGGATGGTGGGGTTCTTGTTGGCAGAGTCGAACAATGAACTTAGCAAACACCCAAGGTAGGAGAGCCAGGGAGAGGCTTTCAATACAGTGAGAGGACAGAGCTGCTGGCTCACGCCGGGCGGGGACAAGGGAGCCCAGAGTTATGCGTCGTCTAGGGGTTTTATAGGCAGTTGAGGATTTTTTGGGAACTGGATACAGGCTTAGGGGTGTGGACTTCTTAAGTGGTCCCTGAATATTTGAAATTAACTTAAGTAAAAAAAGAAATTTACTGCTCTGATTTCTCCCTGATACACTGGCATCTTGGCCTGGGAGCATAACAAACAAGGCCGCCTGCCCAGCCCCCAAGGTGGGCTGAGTTATTGTCTGTTTGCTAAAGGGTAAGTTAAGAATCTTACTTCTTAACTTCCTGGGGGTTGAAATGCAATCTTATCTTTAAGATGGGATCCTTCCTGCCCTTTACTATGTTGTCTGTGGCTGGGATTACTTGCCATATTCATTGCCCAGGTTATATATAACTGGATTAGGGAATGAAGGAGGAAAAGCAGCATCTGGGCAAAGTTAAAGATAAGCCGGGCCTTTTAGCAGGCTAAAGTAAATTTTACAACAGCCGCATTTAATTGACACAATGAAGACAGGGGTTATGTTGAGGTATTTTCTTATCTGGGGGATATTCAAGCATTTCAGGCCAAGTTACTCCTTGCTTTTTAGTTTTAACTAATCTTCAGTGAAGAATGCTTATATTCCTAGTTGATATTTTAGGGAATTAATGTGACTCTGACGTTGCTTAATTGTTTAATACGGAGCTCTGGTACGGGTCTTTTTCCGGAGGCCCTCACCCTACTCTGACTACACCCATGGTCCCTGTCTCATTCCCCACCTCTACAGATAGAGACCCTAGCTGCTGCGAGGGTGGGGGGCAATGACCGCTCTGGCTGCTTCATGCTGAGAAGGGGGTACAGTAAAGGGTGCAGGTAGGACTCCATCAGTGGTCAGTGAGAGGGCCTCAGAAGATGGGCACTTCTATTCCTGGGTGACAGTAGTCAGTCACCTCCTCTGCCAGGCATACTGGATTTCACCACTTCTTACCACCATGGCCTGCACCTTGCCTTGATTTCTCTCTTGCCTTCCCACTAAGCAAGAGTCGCCTCAGAGCTCTGGATTTAGCGGGACCTTGCCAGTGTGCCCCTACTTTATGCCTTTTGGGAGTTACATCTAGATCCTAGTTTTCTCTGCACAAGCTTTAGCATAGTACACTCGGGATCATTCCTTGAGAGCCCCCTGCCTGTCCGATAAGTGCGGGGACTGGGTGACCTCTCGCTGCCAGAGCCTTGGTCAGAGTCACAAGCCTGTTTCGCTTCTCTGGGGCTACAGGTAGGGAAATGCCATAGACCCAGGATGGCTGCCTCTAAGGAAGGGAGGTCAATAGAACAGAGCCATTTATATGTTGGACTCAGGTTGCAGCCTGACTACTGCACAGACTTCATTTTCATTATACAGGAGAAAGTGGCGGAACCCTAAGAGAGTTGCTTTAAATGATGAGCAGGGGAACTTTTCCCAAACCAGAGATAAAATTGAGAGGCTGCCACAGACATTCATGGTGGGGGTCTATATACTTAAACACCAGTTTCTGCCACTGCCTGGGAATCATCCTGCTAGTTCCCAACTGTAAGAAATCTGATCTGTGAGACAAGACCTCAGGGGTCATCTGCGACTCTCCCATAGGCAGCAGCCTAGGCAGAGGATCGCTCAGCGCCATCAGATCCATCGGCCGGAGCGGAGATCCAAGGACCACTGTCTGCTAGTCCAGTCTGCCCTCCCAGTCCGCAGCGTATGAGAGGAAAGCAGGAGCTCCACGGAGCCACTGCCCGACATTCCCATCCGTCTGGAGGCGGGCGATCAAGGAGTGGCAGACACCAGGAAACTTTCCACCTGAGACTTCAGACTGGCAGCTGACCCTAAGGGTCTTCTAAGTGGCTAACAGGAGCCCAGACACATTTTATGACATAAAAAAAGTACAGCACTTAGTCAGGAATAAGACTGAAGCATGGATCTCCTACCTTGCGGTGCGGAGGATTGGGGTCTGTGGCACTGAATAAGTTAAAGGCACACATCGAGCGAGTAAAGGATGTGAAGAGCACCCTTGCCTCACCCAAAGGCTGGGGCGGCCTGGAGAAGCAGGCTGGAAGTCAGGCAGACAGAAAGAGAGACACTCCTCATGGATACCCAGTCGGGCTGTCGGGGTCTGATTCCAGACACGCGGGCCTTAGAGAAGCCGCTGAAGCGCAGCCTCAGCCTAGACTCTCGCAGGTGCCCACGGCCTTCCTCAGTCCCTCGCATCCATGGAGATGCCTCTGAAGGGGAATCCTGGCCTCCACTCAGGTGACTTTCCCGGCTCCCAAGGGAGACGGGGGATCCACTGAGGGAGACGCAGGAGAACCTGTCGCTCGAGACTTTGAGATCGGCAGCCGGGCTAGTCCCATTTAAGTGGCTGACGAGCGCCCGATGTTGCTTGCCATACATGGCTTCCTTCTATAAGGACAGTGAAGGAAAAGGCAGGCTCGGATGCCTATACTCACCTCCGAAGTTATCCCGGACGAGCCCACAAAAATGATGCAGCTTCTCACACCACAAGGGTATGAAACTAGAAATAAACAGCGCAAGTAAAATGAAAAATCCTACCACCGCGTGGAGGCTTAACAACATGCTCCTGAATAACCAATGGATCAATGACCGAATAAAAACAGAGATCAAGCAATATAAGGAGACAAATGGCAGCAATAACTGAACAACACAAAATCCGTGGGACACAGACAAGGCGGTGCTAAGAGGGAAGTATATTGCAATACAGGCCTCCCTCAGGAGAGAAGAACAATACCATATGAGCAGTCTAAACTGAAAGCTATCACAACAAGAAAAAGAAGAACAAATGGGGCCCATAGTCAGCAGGAGGAGGAACACAATAAAGAGTGGAGCAGAAATAAATAAAACCGAGAAGAATGAAACAACACAAAGAATCGATGAAAGCAGTAGCTGATTCTTGGAGAAAGTAAACAAAATGGATAAAGCCCTAGCCAGACTAATCAAGAGAAAAAGAGAGCCTGCACACATAAACAGAATCAGAAATGAGAAAGGAAAAATCACTACAGAAACCACAGAAATACAAAGAATTATGAGAGAATGCCATGAAAAATCATATGCTAACACACTGGATAACCTACAAGAAATGGACAACTTTCTAGAAAAATGCAACCCTCCAAGGCTAACCCAGAAAGAAAAGAAAACTGAACAGATCAATTCCTAGGAACAAAATTGAACTGGCAATCAAAAAACTACCTAAGAACAAAACACCAGAACCAGACGGCTGCACCGCTGACCTTAATCAAACATGTAGTGAAGATCTAATAGTCATCCTCCTTAAACTTTTCCAAAAAGTAGAAGAAGAGGAAATACTTCCAAACTCATTCTACGAGGACAGCATCACCTTAATACCAAAACCAGGCAAAGACACCACAAAAAAAGAAAATTACAGACCAATATCGCCAAAGAAAATACATGCAAAAATACTCAACAATCCACTTCTAGGAATTTACCCCAAGAATGCAGCAGCCCAGTTTGAAAAAGACAGATGCACCCGTATGTTTATCGCAGCACTATTCACAACAGCCAAGAAATGGAAGCAACCTAAGTGTCCACCATCAGTTAGATGAATGGCTAAAGAAGATGTGGTACATATACACAATGGGATATTATTCAGCCATAAGAAAACAAATCCTACTATTTGAAAACATCATGGATGGAGTTAGAGGGTATTATGCTCAGTGAAATAAGCCAGTTGGAGAGAGACAAGCACCAAATGATTTCACTCATATGTGGAGTATAAAAACAAAGAAAAACTGAAGGAACAAAACAGCAGCAGAATCACAGAATCCAAGAATGGACAAACAGTTACCAAAGGAAAATGGACAGGGGAGGATGGGCAGGAAGGGAGGGATAAGGGGAAAAAAGAAAGGGGGCATTACGATTAGCATGGATAATGTGGCGGGGGGTAATGGGAAGGGCTGGGCAACACAGAGAAGACAAATAGTGATTCTACAACATCTGGCTAAGCTGATGGACAGTGACTGTAATGGGGTTTGTGGTTGGGGGGACTTGGTGAAGGGGGGAGCCTAGTAAATATAATGTTCTTCATGTATTTTGTAGATTAATGATAACAAAATAAAAATGAAAAAAGGAAGGAAGGAAGAAGGGAAGGATGGAAGGAAGGAGGGAAGGAAGAAAGGAAGGAGGGAAGGATGGAAGGAAGGAGGGAAGGAAGGAAGGAAGGAAGGAGGGAAGGATGGAAGGAAGGAGGGAAGGAAGGAAGGAAGGAAGGAGGAAAGAAGGAAGGAAGAAATTAGGAAGGAGGGAGGGAGGGAAGAAGGGAAGGAAGGAGGGGTTAATACCGATACCTTTGTGGTAATATAGAGCTAAATTTAACATAGTGCTCCACTTACTGTTATAAGGCCACAGACTAACTGTTGAATAGCCTTAGTTTCTTCACTTCTAAAACAGGGAAGGATAACAGAGCCAACCTCATAGTATATAATTTCACATGATTAGCACAATTCCCATTGCACAGCAAATACACAATAAGTATTAGCATGCATCTATTATAAGTTCTTTCCATCAGACATGAACTCATGAAGGTTAAGTTTTTAGAGATTATAGGACCAACCTTAGATAGGCTGGTGAAGACCAGACTCTATTCAATACCCTGGAGAAGTTACTTTTGCAAAAGGAATGGGCTAGAAAAATTTTTTTCCTTCTTTTATTTTTCCAGTTAGCTCACACAATACACTTCTTGTTACTGAGAGCCACCAGTAGGGAAGCTCACTGTAATTAAAAGATTGATCTTCTGGAAACAATGCTTAATAACAGGCACAAAAAAGTGTGTAATTCTGCATTTTCAAACACTGTCCTCAAGTTAATTTAACTTGAGCTGTTTGTGAACTACCTACAAAGTCTATAATCAGTATGTACAGGCTGAAGTCAATGGACCAGAGAGAAGAGGAGACAAACTCCAACTGGCCACATCATTGAGATCAGGGGAGCCTTGTGAAAAAAAAAACAGGTGAACACACATTTTATATGCTCCAGATGCCAACAGATTTGCAATGGCAATTGTTTGTATTTTGTGTGTTCTCTAAAGGAAAAATCCATCTTTATGCATGTGTGTGTGTGTGTGTGTGTGTGTGTGTGTGTGTGTGTGTGTGTCAAGTATAGTGGGAAAAACACTTGGTATATAGAAAAGACAAAAAATAAAAATGGTTCTGAGCAAAAAAAAAAATATAGTCAACAAAATATTAGCACACCAAATTCAAAAATACATAAAAAAGATCATCCATCATGAACAAGTAGGACTTATTCCACGGAAGCAAAGATGGTACAGTATCACAAAATCCAACATCATCCACCACATCAACAATCAGAAGGACAAAAACCACATGATCACATCCACAGAAGCTGAAAAAACATTTAACAATATTCAACATCCATTCATGATAAAAACTCTCAACAAAATGGGTATACAGGGCAAGTACCTCAACATAATAAAGACCGTATATGACAAGGCCACAGCCAACATCATACTTAACAGCAAGAAGCTGAAAGCTTTTCCGCTGACATCGGGAACAAGACGGGGATGCCCACTCTCCCCACTGTTATTCAACATAGTACTGGAGGTTCTAGCCATGGCAATCAGACAAAACAAAGAAATACAAGGCATCCAGATTGGTAAAGAACAAGTCAAACCGTCACTATTGGCAGATGACATGATATTGTACTTAAAAAAACCCTAAAGACTCCACCGCATTTTTTTTTCCTAGACAGTAAAGATGAATTAGCAGAAAGAGAAATCAGGAAAACACTTCCATTCACAATTGCATCAACAAGAATAAAATACCTAGGAATAAACCTAACCAAGGAACTGAAAGACCTACCATACCCTGAAAACTACAAGACACTCTTAACAGATACTAAAGAGGACACAAACAAATGGAAACTCATCCCATGCTCCTGCCTAGGAGGAATTAATATTATCAAAATGGGCATCCTGCCTAAAGCAATCTACAGATTCAATGCAATCAGCCTCAAATTACCAACAGCATTCTTCAACGAACCACCGGACACATTTTTATGAGATAACAAGTACAGCATTTCGTCAGGAGTAAGGGCGAAGCGTAGATCTCCTACCTTGCGGTGCTGAGCAACGGGGTCCGGGGCACTGACGAAGTCAGAGGCACACATCGAGCGAGTAAAGGACGTAAAGAGCACCCTCGCCTCACCCAGAGGCTGGGGCGGCCTGGAGAAGCAGGCTGGAAGTCAGGCAGACAGAAAGAGAGACACTCCTCATGGATACCCAGTCGGGCTGTCGGGGTCTGATTCCAGACACGCGGGCCTTTGAGAAGCCGCTGAAGCGCAGCCTCAGCCTAGACTCTCGCAGGTGCCCACGGCCTTCCTCGGTCCCTCGCATCCATGGACATGCCTCTGAAGGGGAATCCTGGCCTCCACTCAGGTGACTTTCCCGGCTCCCAAGGGAGACGGGGGATCCACTGAGGGAGACGCAGGAGAACCTGGCGCTCGAGACTTTGAGATCGGCAGCCGGGCTAGTCCCATTTAAGTGGCTGACGAGCGCCCGATGTTGTTTGCCATAGACGGCTTCCTTCTATAAGGACAGTGAAGGAAAAGGCAGGCTCGGATGCCTATACTCACCTCCGAAGTTATCCCGCACGAGCCCACAAAAATGATGCAGCTTCTCACACCACAAAGGTATGAAACTAGAAATAAACAGCGCAAGTAAAATGAAAAAGCCTACCACCGCGTGGAGGTTTAACAACATGCTCCTGAATAACCAACGAATCGTGGGGCGGAGCCAACATGGCGGCGTGAGTAGGACAGTGGGAATCTCCTCCCAAAAACATATATATTTTTGAAAATACAACAAATACAACTAATCCTAAAAGAGAGACCAGAAGACATAGGACAACAGCCAGACTACATCCACATGTGCGAGAGCCCAGTGCCTGGTAAAAGGGGTAAGATACAAGCCCCGGCCCGGCAGGACCCAAGCACCCCTCACCCCAGCTCCCGGCGGGAGGAGTCGGAGCGGGGAGAGAGAGGGAGTCCAGGACTGCTAAACACGCAGCCCTAGCAATCCGTACCAGAGCGCAGACACAGTGCATGCTTGGAGGGCTGGAAACTATGGAAACAGGGCAGCAAGACCTCTGAGCGGGTGCCCAAGCTGATGCCCCTGTGACAAAGAAAAGCGGGTGCTTTTTGAAAGTCTTAAACGGACAGGGACGCAACAGCTGGATGGAAACAACACAGGTCACAGTCCAGCAGCTGGAAATTCCAGGGAAAACCGGGCGCACTAACCCCCTGGGCAACACCTCTGAGACCCCTCACGGAGGTAAACAGCCAAACAGCCCCCCATCCATTACCCCTCCGAGGCGCGGCGATAGCAGAGAAGCAGCCTAAGGCTGGTCACACCCTCAGCAAGGGAGCTTCCTCCATACCGGCCGGGCAAGACACAAAGACCCAGTCTACACGCAAGTACCCAACACAAGCCACTAGGGGTCGCAGTTGTCGCAGTAAAGAAAGGCCAGTAGCAAGTGGAAAGTTTGGCCCTCCCAGCTGACAGTCAATAGCACCTATCAACATGAAAAGGGAAAAAACATTTGATCCAGACAAGAATAACCCAGACAGCTTTGGCATCTGCTACATCTTCCCCTGAGAAGGTACCTGGGGAGATAGATTTAACCAGTCTTCCTGAAAAAGAATTCAAAACAAAAGTCATAACCATCCTGATGGACTTGCAGAGAAATATGCAAGAACTAAGGAAGGAGAATACAGAAATAAAACAAGCTCTGGAAGGACTTCAAAACAGAATGGACGAGATGCAAGAGACCATTAGTGGACTAGAAAACAGAGAACAGGAACACAGAGAAGCTGATGCAGAGAGAGATAAAAGGATCTCCAGGAATGAAAGAATTCTAAGAGAGCTGAGTGACCAACGAAACGGAACAATATCCGCATTATAGAGGTACCAGAAGAAGAAGAGAGAGAAAAAGGGATAGAAAGTGTCTTTGAAGAAATAATTGCTGAGAACTTCCGCAAACTAGGGGAGGAAATGGCCTCTCAGACCACAGAGGTACACAGAACTCCCATGACAAGGGATCCAAGGAGGGCAACACCAAGACACATAATAAATAAATGGCAAAGATCAAAGACAAGGACAAACTATTAAAGGAAGCCAGAGAGAAAAAAAAGGTCACCTATAAAGGAAAACCCATCAGGCTATCATCAGACTTCTCAACAGAAACCCTACAGGCCAGAAGAGAATGGCATGATATACTTAATGCAATGAAACAGAAGGGCCTCGAACCAACACTACTGTATCCAGCACGATTATCATTTAAATATGAAGGAGGGATTAAACAATTCCCAGACAAGCAAAAGTTGAGGGAATTTGCCTCCCACAAACCACCTCTACCAGGCATCTTACACAGACTGCTCTAGATGGGAGCACTCCTAAAAAGAGCACCCAACAAAACACCCAACATATGAAGAAGGGAGGAGGAGGAATAAGAAGGGACAGAAATAAAGAATCATCAGGCCGTGTTTATAATAGCTCAACAAGCGAGTTAAATTAGACAGTAAGATAGTAAAGAAGCTAACCCTGAACCTTTGGTAACCACAAACTTAAAGCCTGCAATGGCAATAAGTACATACCTTTCAATAATCACCCTAAATGTAAATGGACTGAATGCACCAATCAAAAGACACAGAGTAATAGAATGGATAAAAAAGCAAGATCCATCCATATGCTACTTACAAGAGACTCACCTCAAACCCAAAGACATGCAACACACTTAAAGTCAAGGGATGGAAAAAGATATTGCATGCAAAAAACAGAGAGAAAAAAGCAGGTGTTGCAATACTAGTATCAGACAAAACAGACTTCAAAATAAAGAAAGTAACAAAAGATAAAGAAGGACGTTACATAATGATAAAGGGCTCAGTCCAACAAGAGGATATAACCATTCTAAATATATATGCACCCAATACAGGAGCACCAACATATCCGAAACAAATACTAACAGAACTAAAGGAGGAAATAGAATGCAAAGCATTCATTCTGGGAGATTTCAACACACCATTCACTCCAAAGGACAGATCCACCAGACAGAAAATAAGTAAGGACACAGAGGCACTGAACAACACACTAGAACACATGGACCTAATAGACATCTACGGAACTCTACATCCAAAAGCAACAGGATACACATTCTTCTCAAGGGCACATGGAACATTCTCCAGAATAGACCACATACTAGGCCACAAAAAGAGCCTCAGTAAATTCCAAAGGATTGAAATGCTACCAACCAACTTTTCAGACCACAAAGGCATAAAACTAGAAATAAACTGTACAAAGAAAGCAAAAAGGCTCACAAACACATGGAGGCTTAACAACACGCTCCTAAATAATCAATGGATCAATGAACAAATTAAAAAGGAGATCCAGCAATATATGGAAATAAATGACAACAAAACCACAAAGAACCAACTTCTATGGGATACAGCAAAAGCAGTCTTAAGAGGAAAGTATATAGCAATCCAGGCATATTTAAAGAAGGAAGAACAATCCCAAATGAATGGTCTAATGTCACAATTATCGAAATTGGAAAAAGAAGAACAAATGAGGCCTAAGGTCAGCAGAAGGAGGGACATAATAAAGATCAGAGAAGAAATAAATAAAATTGAGAAGAACAAAACAATAGCAAAAATCAATGAAACCAAGAGCTGGTTCTTCCAGAAAATAAACAAAATAGATAAGCCTCTGGCCAGACTTATTAAGAGGAAAAGAGAGTCAACACAAATCAACAGAATCAGAAACGAGAAAGGAAAAATCACGACGGATCCCACAGAAATACAAAGAATTATTAGAGAGTACTATGAAAACCTGTATGCTAACAAGCTGGGAAACCTAGGAGAAATGGACAACTTCCTAGAAAAATACAACCTTCCAAGACTGACCCAGAAAGAAACAGAAAATCTAAACAGACCAATTACCAGCAACAAAATTGAAGCGGTAATCAAAAAACTACCAAAGAACAAAACCCCCGGGCCAGATGGATTTACCTCGGAATTTTATCAGACGTACAGGGAAGACATAATACTCATTCTCCTTAAAGTTTTCCAAAAAACAGAAGAGGAGGGAATACTCCCAAACTCATTCTATGAAGCCAACATCACCCTAATACCAAAACCAGGCAAAGACCCCAACAACAACAAAAAAATACAGACCAATATCCCTGATGAACGTAGATGCAAAAATACTCAACAAAATATTAGCAAACCGAATTCAAAAATACATCAAGAGGATCGTACACCATGACCAAGTGGGATTCATCCCAGGGATGCAAGGATGGTACAACATTCGAAAATCCATCAGCATCATCCACCACATCAACAAAAAGAAAGACAAAAACTACATGATCATCTCCATAGATGCTGAGAAAGCATTTGACAAAATTCAACAACCATTCATGATAAAAACTCTCAGCAAAATGGGAATAGGGGGCAAGTACCACAACATAATAAAGGCCATTTATGATAAACCCACAGCCAACATTATACTGAACAGCAAGAAGCTGAAAGCTTTTCCTCTGAGATCGGGAACTAGACAGGGATGCCCACTCTCCCCACTGTTGTTTAACATAGTACTGGAGGTCCTAGCCACGGCCATCAGACAAAACAAAGAAATACAAGGAATCCAGATTGGTAAAGAAGAAGTTAAACTGTCACCAGTTTCAGATGACATGATATTGTACATAAAAAACCCTAAAGACTCCACCCCAAAACTACTAGAACTGGTATCGGAATACAGCAAAGTTGCAGGATACAAAATCAACACACAGAAATATGTGGCTTTCCTATACACTAACAATGAACCAACAGAAAGAGAAATCAGGAAAACAACTCCATTCACGATTCCATCAAAAAGAATAAAATACCTAGGAATAAACCTAACCAAAGAAGTGAAAGACCTATACTCTGAAAACTACAAGTCACTCTTAAGAGAAATTAAAGGGGACACTAACAGATGGAAACTCATCCCATGCTCGTGGCTAGGAAGAATTAATATCGTCAAAATGGCCATCCTGCCCAAACCAATATTCAGATTTGATGCAATCCCTATGAAACTACCAGCAACATTCTTCAATGGACTGGAACAAATAATTCAAAAATTCATATGGGAACACCAATGACCCCGAATAGCCAAAGCAATCCTGAGAAAGAAGAATAAAGTAGCGGGGATCTCACTCCCCAACTTCAAGTTCTACTACAAAGCCATAGTAATCAAGACAATTTGGTACTGGCACAAGAACAGAGCCACAGACCAGTGGAACAGACTAGAGACTCCAGACATTAACCCAAACATATATGGTCAATTCATATTTGATATAGGAGCCATGGACATACAATGGCGAAATGACAGTCTCTTCAACAGGTGGTGCTGGCAAAACTGGGCAGCTACATGTAGGAGAATGAAACTGGACCATTGTCTAACCCCATAAACAAAAGTAAATTCAAAATGGATCAAAGACCTGAATGTAAGTCACGAAACCATTAAACTCTTGGAAAAAAACATAGGCACAAACCTCTTAGACATAAACACGAGTGACCTCTTCTTGAACATATCTCCCCGGGCAAGGAAAACAACAGCAAAAATGAACAAGTGGGACTATATTAAGCTGAAAAGCTTCTGTACAGCAAAAGACACCATCAACAGACCAAAAAGGAACCCTACAGTATGGGAGAATATATTTGAAAATGACACATCCGATAAAGGCTTGATGTCCAAAATACATAAAGAGCTCACACGCCTCAACAAACAAAAAACAAATAATCCAATTAAAAAGTGGGCAGAGGAACTGAACAGACAGTTCCCCAAAAAAGAAATACAGATGGCCAACAGACACATGAAAAGATGCTCCACATCGCTAATTATCAGAGAAATGCAAATTAAAACTACAATGAGGTATCACCTCACACCAGTAAGGATGGCTGCCATCCAAAAGACAAACAACAACAAATGTTGGCGAGACTGTGGAGAAAGGGGAACCCTCCTACACTGCTGGTGGGAATGTAAATTAGTTCAACCATTGTGGAAAGCAGTATGGAGGTTCATCAAAATGCTTAAAACAGACCTACCATTTGACCCAGGAACTTCACTCCTAGGAATTTACCCTAAGAACGCAGCAATCAAGTTTGAGAAAGACAGATGCACCCCTATGTTTATCGCAACACTATTTACAATAGCCAAGAATTGGAAGCAACCTAAATGTCCATCGGTAGATGAATGGATAAAGAAGATGTGGTACATATACACAATGGAATACTACTCAGCCATAAGAAGAGGGCAAATCCTACCATCTGCAGCAACATGGATGGAGCTGTAGGGTATTATGCTCAGTGAAATAAGCCAAGCAGAGTAAGAGAAATACCAAATGATTTCACTCATCAGTGGAGTATAAGAACAAAGGAAAAACTGAAGGAACAAAACAGCAGCGGAATCACAGAACCCAAGAATGGAGTAACAGGTACCAAAGGGAAAGGGACTGGGGACGATGGATGGGTAGGGAGGGATAAAGAGGGGGAAGAAAAAGGGGGGTATTAAGATTATCGTGCATAATAGGGGGGTGGGAGAAACAGGAGGGCTGTACAACACAGAGAACACAAGTAGTGATTCTACAACATTTTGCTATGCTGATGGACAGTGGCTGTAAAGGGGTTTATAGGGGGGACCTGGTATAGGGGAGAGCCTAGTAAACATAATATTCTTCATATAATTGTAGATTAATGATAACAAAATAAAAATGAATAAAGGAAGGAAGGAAGGAAGAAAGGAGGGAGGGAAGGAGGGAGGGAGGGAGGGAGAGAAGGAGGGAAGGAAGGGTTAATACCATTACCTTTTTGGTAAGATAGAGCTAAATTTAACATAGTGCGCCACTTATTGTTATAAGGCCACAGATTACCTGTTGAATAGCCTTAGTTTCTTCATTTCTAAAACAGGGAAGGGCAACAGAGCCAACATCATAGTATATAATTTAACATGATTAGAACAATTCCCATTGCACAGCAAATACACAATAAGTATTAGCAAGTATCTATTATAAGTTCTTTCTATCACACATGAACTCATGAAGGTTAAGTTTTTAGAGATTATAGGACCAACCTCAGATAGGCTGGTGAAGACCAGACTCTATTCAATACCCTGGAGAAGTTACTTTTGCAAAGGGAATGTGCTAGAAAAATTTTTTTCCTTCTTTTATTTTTCCAGTTAGCTCACACAATACACTTCTTGTTACTGAGAGCCACCAGTAGGGAAGCTCACTGTAATTAAAATATTGATCTTCTGGAAACAATACTTAATAACAGGCACAAAAAAGTGTGTAATTCCGCATTTTCAAACACTGTCCTCAAGTTAATTTAACCTGAGCTGTTTGTGAACTACCTACAAAGTCTATAATCAGTATGTACAGGCTGAAGTCAATGGACCAGAGAGAAGAGGAGACAAACTCCAACTGGCCACATCATTGAGATCAGGGGAGCCTTGTGAAAAAAAAAACAGGTGAACACACATTTTATATGCTCCAGATGCCAACAGATTTGCAATGGCAATTCTTTGTATTTTGTGTGTTCTCTAAAGGAAAAATCCATCTTTATGCATGTGTGTGTGTGTGTGTGTGTGTGTGTGTGTGTGTGTGTGTGTCAAGTATAGTGGGAAAAACACTTGGTATATAGAAAAGACAAAAAATAAAAATGGTTCTCAGCAAAAAAAAAATATATAGTCAACAAAATATTAGCACACCAAATTCAAAAATACATAAAAAAGATCATCCATCATGAACAAGTAGGACTTATTCCAGGGAAGCAAAGATGGTACAGTATCACAAAATCCAACATCATCCACCACATCAACAATCAGAAGGACAAAAACCACATGATCACATCCACAGAAGCTGAAAAAACATTTAACAGTATTCAACATCCATTCATGATAAAAACTCTCAACAAAATGGGTATACAGGGCAAGTACCTCAACATAATAAAGGCCGTATATGACAAGGCCACAGCCAACATCATACTTAACAGCAAGAAGCTGAAAGCTTTTCCGCTGACATCGGGAACAAGACGGGGATGCCCACTCTCCCCACTGTTATTCAACATAGTACTGGAGGTTCTAGCCACGGCAATCAGACAAAACAAAGAAATACAAGGCATCCAGATTGGTAAAGAACAAGTCAAACCGTCACTATTGGCAGATGACATGATATTGTACTTAAAAAAACCCTAAAGACTCCACCGCATTTTTTTTTCCTAGACACTAAAGATGAATTAGCAGAAAGAGAAATCAGGAAAACACTTCCATTCACAATTGCATCAACAAGAATAAAATACCTAGGAATAAACCTAACCAAGGAAGTGAAAGACCTACTATACCCTGAAAACTACAAGACACTCTTAAGAGAAATGAAAGAGGACACTGACAGATGGAAACTCATCCCATGCCACTGTCTAGGAAGAATCAATATTGTCAAAATGGCCATCCTGCCTGAAGGAATCTACAGATTCCATGCAATCCCTATCAAAATATCAACAGCAATCTTCAACGAACTGGAAAAAATTGTTTTAAAATTCATGTGGAATCACAAAAGACCCCGAAAAGCCAAAGCAATCCTGAGTAGGAAGAACAAAGCAGGGGGGATCTCGCTCCCCAACTTCAAGCTCTACTACAAAGCCACAGTAATCAAGACAATTTGGTACTGGCACAAGAACAGACCCACAGACCAGTGGAACAGAATAGAGTCCCCAGACATTAACCCAAACATTCAAGGTCAATTAATATATAATACAGGAGACGTGGACATAAGATGGGGAAATGACAGCCCCTTCAACAGCTGGTGTTGGCAAAACTGGACAGCTGCATGGAGGAGCATGAAGAAGCTGGGTCATTGTCTAACCCCATACACAAAAGTAAATTCGAAATGGATCAAAGACCTGAGTGTAAGTCATGAAAGCATAAAACTCTTAGAAAAAAACATAGGCAAAAATCTCTTGGACATAAACATGAGCGACTTCTTCATGAACATATCTCCCCGGGCAAGGGGAACAAAAGCAAAAATGAACAAGTGGGACTATATCAAGCTGAAAGGCTTCTGTGCAGCAAAGGACACCATCCATATAACAAAAAGGCATCCTACAGTATGGGAGAATATATTCATCAACGACAGATCCGATAAAGGGTTGACATCCAAAATATAGAAAGAGCTCACGCACCTCAGCAAACAAAGAGCAAATAATTCAATTAAAAAATGATCAGACGAGCTGAACAGACAGTTCTCCAAAGAAAATATTCAGATGGCCAACAGACACATGAAAAGATGCTCGACATCGCTAGTCATCAGGGAAATGCAAATTAAAACCTCAATGAGGTATCACCTCACACCAGTAAGGATCACCGCCATCCAAAAGACAAACAACAACAAATGATGGTGAGATTGTGGAGAAACGGGAACCCTCCTACACTGCTGGTGGGAATGTAAATTAGTTCAACCATTGTCAATAGCAGTATGGAGGTTTCTCAAAAAGCTCAAAATACAAATACCATTTGACCCAGGAATACCAATTCTGGATTTTACCCCTAAGAATGCAGCAGCCCAGTTTGAAAAACACATATGCACCCCTATGTTTATCTCAGCACTATTTACAATAGCCAAGAAATGGAAGCAACCTAAGTGTCCATAAGTAGATGAATGGATAAAGAAGATGTACATATACACAATGGAATATTAGTCAGCCATGAGAAGAAAACAAATCCTACCATTTGCAACCACATGGATGGAGCTAGAGGGTATTATGCTCAGTGAAATAAGCCAGGGGGAAAAAGCCAAGTATCATATGATTTCACTCATCTGCGGAGTATAAGAACAAAGAAAAAAAACTGAAGGAACGAAACAGCAGCAGACTCACGGAACCGAAGAATGGACTAACAGTTACCAAAGGGAAAGGGACTGGGGAGGATGGGTGTGGGAAGGGAGGGATAAGCAGAAAAAAAGGGGCATTGCTATTAGCCGACACAATGTAGGGGGGTCCACGGGGAGGGCTCTACAACACAGAGAAGACAAGTAGTGATTCTGTAGCATCTTACTACGCTGATGGACACTGACTGCAAAGGGTATATGGGGGGTACTTGACGATGGGGGGGAGTCGAGGAAACAATGTTGCTAATGTAATTGTAGATGAATCATACAAAAAATTATAATAACTAAATAAAAAATAAAAATAAAAAAGATTATCATTTAAATTTGAAGGAGGGTTTAAGCAATTTCCAGATAAGCGAAAGCTGAGAGAATTCAGCTCACACCACCCATCTCTACAGTGTATTTTGGAGGGACTGCTATAGATGGAAGTGTTCCTAAGGATAAATAGCTGTCACCAGAGGTAATAAAAAGGGACAGACAAAGAGTACAGAATACCATACCTAATATACAAGGAATGAGGAGGGGAAAAAACAACAACCTTTAGATTGTGTTGGTAATAGCATACTTAAGTGAGTTAAGTTAGGTTCTTAGGTAGTAAGGAAGATACCCTTAACTTTCTGGTAACCACGAACCTAAAGCCTGCAATAGCAATAAGTAAGTACATACCTATCGATAATCACCCTAAATGTAAAGGGTCTGAATGCACCAAACAAAACACACAGAGTCACTGAGTGGATAAAAAAAACAAGACCCATGTATATACTGTCTACAAGAGACTCGCTTCAAACCCAAAGACATACACAGACTAAGAGTGAAGGGATGGAAAAAGATATTTCATGCAACTAATAGGGAGATACAAGCAGGTGTTGCAGTACTTGTATTGAACAAACTAGACTTTAAAACAAAGAAAGTCACAAGAGACAAGGACGGACATTACATAATGATAAAGGGGTCAATCCAACAAGAGGATATAACCATTAGAAATATGCACCCAACACAGGAGCACCTACATATGTGAAACAAATACTAACAGAATTGAAAGGCGAAATAGAATGCAATGCATTCATTTTAGGAGACTTCAACACTCCACTCACTCCAAAGAACACATCAACCAGACAGAAAATAAGTAAGGAGACAGAGGCATTGAACAACACATTAGAACAGATGGACCTTACACATCTACAGAACTCTCCACTCAAAAGCAGCAGGATACACATTCTTCTCAAGTGCACATGGAACATTTTCAAGAATAGATCATACACTAGGCCACAAAAAGAGCCTCAGGAAATTCGAAAAGATGGAAATTGTACCAACCAGCTTCTCAGACCACAAGGGTATGGAACTAGAAATTAATTACACAAAGGCAGCGAAATGGCCTACAATCACATGGAGGCTTAACGACATGCTCCTAAATAACCAGTAGATCAATGACCAAATAAAGACAGAGATCAAGCAATATATGGAAACAAATAACAACAATAATTCAACAATGCAAAATCTGTGCGACTCAGCGAAGGCGCTGGTAAGAAGTATATTGCACCACAGGACTACCTCAGGAAAGAACAACAATCCCATATGAACAGTCTAAACTCACATTTCACTAAACTAGAAAAAGATGAACAAATGAGGCCCAAAGTCAGGAGGAGGAGGGACATAATAATGATTAGAGCAGAAATAAATAAAATAGAGAAGAATAAAACAATAGAGAGAATCAATGAAAGCAGGAGCTGGTTCTTCGAGAAAATAAACAAAATAGTAAACCCCTAGCCAGACTTACCAATAAAAAGAGAGTCTACACACATGAACAGAATCAGAAATGAGAAAGGAAAAATCACTACTGACACCACAGAAATATGAAGAATTATGAGAGAATACTATGAAAAATTATATGGTAACAAAGTGGAGAACCTAGAAGATGGTCAGCTTTCTAGGAAAACGCAACCTCCCACGGCTGACCCAGGAAGAAACAAAACCTGAACAGACCAATGACCAGCCAGGAAACTGAATCGGGAATCCCAAATGGCAAGGACGACAGGCACCTCAGGAAAACACTTAATTCTGAAGGCGCGGCCTCCGGCGGCCTGTCCCCCGCCGCCCCGCCGCGGGTCCCGCCTGACCCTCTGCTCGCCCGGCCCTCGCCCTAGAGGCCGCCGCCGAAAACCTCCACACGCGGCGAGACGCCCGCCGGCCTCCCCGCCTGCGCGGACCCCGGCCCCTCCGCCTGCGGCCCCGTCCCGGGCGGCGCCGCGGGTCGGCGGAGCGGCCCCGAGCCGGGCCCAGCGAGGACCCAGCACGCGCGTCGGCCGCCCCACGGCCCCGCGGGCCCCGCGCCGCCCGCCGGGCCCTCCCACGACCGCCCCCTCACCGGCACCACCGCGCCCGCAGGCGGAGGCAGGGGTCCCCGCCGCCACGTACCTTGTGGCCCACAGAGCCGTCGCTGTCGCCTTCACCCCTGAAGCGGGGCCCGCTCTGGACGCTCCGCCGCAGGTCTCCGGCGGCCGAAGCCGCTTCCCGGCCGGGCTCTCGGCGGCCTTGGCGAAGCGGTCGGCGGGGAATAGGAGGCCGCACGCGCTGCGGCCGACGAGCTGCTCCTGCACGGTTGCTCCGCGGCGGCCGACGAAGCCAAAGCCAGGACCGCTGCCGCATCGGGGTTCCTGGTCGCGCTGCGCGACGGCGCCAGGCTGGAGGCGGCCGACCTGGACGGGCGCAGGTCCGGCCGTGGCGGCGGCTCTACGTCAGGGTCAATCGCAGCACTCCGCACACCGCGGGAGAGACGCGAAGCGGCGAGTGCGGCGGCGGGGGCCCAGCGGGCGAGGTAGGTGCCGCCAGCGCCTCCGCGCAGGGAGGAAGGCGCAGCCGAGCACAGCGCGGGTCCACCATCTGGGCTCCGCCGGGTTCGCAGCGCGGACGGGCCGGAGGCGCCCGGATACGGACGGCGGACCGGAGCACGGACTGAGCCGCGGGAGCAGCTCCTCCTGGCGGCGCAGGGCGAACCTACTGACTTCAATGTGGCGGCTGCAGCTAGTATGCAGCCGCCGGATATTCGTTTTCTGCGCGCGCGCGCCCAATGGCTACCTGCTCCGCGGAGCCGCTCCCTCATTGGCCTGGAGTGCCGTCAGTCGGGGGAGGGCCAGATTCGGACGCCCCACGCTCATTGGCCCTGACGGCCTTCACACGGGGGCGGGCCTGCGCGGGACGCTGCACGCTCATTGGCCGCGAGGGCTGTCAGGCGGGACTTTCATTTCGTTCAAAGTACTTTCTAATTTTTCATGACATGACCCACGTGTTATTTGTATTTATTTATTTATTCAATTTGGTGTCATTAATACACAGTCACATGAGCAACAATGTGCTTACTAGATTCCCCCCATTATCAAGTTTCCCCACACACCCCATTACAGTCACTGTCCATCAGCGTAGTAAGATGTTGTACAATCATTACTTGTCTTCTCTGTATTTACTGCCTTTCTCGTGTCCCCCCGCTACATTATGTGTGCTAATCGTAATGCCCCTTTTCCCCCTTATCCCTCCCTTCCCACCCACCTCCCCGGTCCCTTTCCGTTTGGTAACTGTCAGTCCATTCTTGGGTTCTTTGAGTCTGGGGGCTCCGTGGATCCTGTTTGGGGTATGGAAGAAGCAGGGCCATAGACCAAACAAGGTGCCAGGAGAGACAGAGCAGGAAGAGGGAGAGAGCCAGGGCGAGGACCTTGTTCGTCTCGTTCACTTTGGTATCTGCAGCGTCCAGAGCAATAACCAGCTCATTGTAGATTTTCAGTATGTGCTCGTTAAATGAATGAACGAAGAAAGGAAGGTAGGGTGATGAGTAACTGGGTGAGAGGAAGGATAAAGGTGATGGCTCCAGCGATCTCTGGCTTCGCCCCAGGGCTGTCACTCACCCGGTTACCCTGGCAACTCTGTTTTCTGGTAACTTCAAAGTGGTGCGTTGCCAGGAGACCCAGGGACAGGGCGGAACTGAGATTTTTCTGGGCTTTCTCTCTCCCTCTGAGGCCAGGAAATGGCTCCACAACATGCTCCAATACACCCACCCACACAGCTGGGCACCCGCACACCCCTCCACACACACCACACACACACACACACACACACACTAGGACTCTGCATGTACTGCACTTCCAGAATCCCCATCACCCACAAGCTCACAGCCCTTCCTGATCTTGACACAAAGCATCCCATACACAGTCTTCCACATTCACGTTCCCATACACCAGAATACACTGATACAACCATACCATTGCTACTACACACATAACCTGCACACTGTTACACTGCCTTGTCAAATGCTTCCCAACCATAATTTGACTCACTTTGCAACATCACGTGCACAGTTATATGCACAGTTACGTGCACAGGAGCGTGATGATCACAACCCAGAGCACTTAGCTCCAAGACATCCCTGTGGCTCATTTTCCTGCTCCTATTCAGGTCTCTGCTTAACCATCACCTACTCAGAGAGACTTTCCCTGACCACCTGTGTAAAATCACACACCCTTCACTCTTTAACTGTTTATCCACCTTTGTTTCTCTTCAGATAACATCACTTCCAATGCTATGAATTTATTTTATAGCTTCTCTGCTGGCTAAATTTCAGCTCCACCACGGTAGTCATTATTTTGTTCCCTGCTGGGTTCCCACCTAGAATTACACCTGGCACACAGTAGGTGCTCAATAATATAGGCTGAATACATTGGCAGAGATGCATACATTTGGCCTATTTCTTGTGCATGCAGTACTTCTTTCACTTCTCAGAATCCCCTCTTCATGTCCTATTGGAAGGATGCTTACCTTAGAGGGGCTCCTTAGATGAAGGATAGCTCGGGGACAATCTGTGCTTCTCCTTCATTGATTAGCAGCTCAAGCAATTAGTTCATTCAATGAATATTTATTGAGAACCTACTGTGTGCTGGGCCCTGTCCTAGGCATGTGGGTGTGAGCAGAGAACAGACAAGTCTCTGTCCTGGTGGAGCTTACATCCTAGCGAGGAAGGAGATAATGACCACTGAGCATAACGAGGGATTTAAACAGTCTCTAAGCACATGGTAAGTGTATGCAGAAAAAGTTTGTACGGGGAAGGCAAGTTGGAAGGGCCACTTGTTTTCTTTTTGCAATTTTGAATAGGGTGGTAGGGGCAGGCCTCACTGAGAAGGTAACATTTGGGGAAAGTCTTGAAGGAGCTGAGGGGATTCAACCATGCAGATACGTGGGGGAAGAGCCTTCTAAGGGAAGGCGCCCTGAGGCATTGGCTTTGACACAGAAGGCTGTGAGGAACCTCAAGAAGGTTTGAGCAGACAGGGGCCACGGTCTGGTTGATATTAAAACCAGAGCTCAGTTTTAATGACTTTGAGATGCTGTGAGACCGCAGGGGCATGTCAAGAAGACTTGAATAAGTGTGTAACGTTAGTCTGGGTTTGCTACCTATCCATTTTGGGGTGGGGTTGTCGGCAAGGCAAGGGTTGCTGTCTCCACCCTCTCTAGCAGGGCCAAACACTTCTGTGTCCAGCAGCCCCCACTTCACTCTTTCTTGGCCCGCGCTTAACATCAGGACCACGGACGGAGGCAGACGGGCGGTTCTGGGTGCTGTCCTCTGTGCTCAAGTTTTGCTTCTCTGTCGCACACAGAAGCTGTGCAACAGGGGGGACCGCAGGTCTGAGGTGTGCAAACCCTGGAAACAGGCGGTCTGGTCGGTGCAGCAGGACGCTGCCCCTCCTCTGCCTTCAGCCCTCTCCTACTCCCATTTCATTTATTCAGCCCCAGCACCTCCTCCATCTCCTCTCCCTCTCCCTGCCCTTCCACTTGCTCAGTTCCAGCCACACACCTCTCTGTTCCCTGAACACATCAGGTACATTACCACCTCAGGGCCTTCACGCTCGTTGTTCCCTCTGCCTGGAATTTCCCTGACTACCCTCTTTAAAGTGCAAACTGTGTCCCTATTCCAGTTATCCCATTGTCTTCTCCAGCTAAGTGTTCTTATCATTATCAAGGTCTGATATATCAAATATCCCAATCCTTGACCTAAATCCTTGAACCTAGAGTTTGGAATTCAGAATTTTTCAGATTTTTGTGAGTGGTACTATGGTATAAATACTACATATTGCATAATACACCTAGTGGGACCTGGGATAATATCTCAAAATCAACCACTTTGTCTGTAACAAAACATAAGGGTATCCACATCACGTTAATAAAGGCTATAATAACTACATGTCAGTCCAGGTCAGGATTTGCCACACGTGAATTAGGAAAGAAATCTTGGTTTATAGACCTTGTTGAAATCTGGAATTGTGGCTTTGTACCTATCATACTTCCCTTGCTTATTCTCCGTCTCTCCCTAGTAGAAGGTGGGCTCCCAGAGGGCAGGGACTGGCATCTGTTCTGTTCACTGCTGTGGCCCCTGTGCCTAACTAAACAGCACCTGGCACACAGTAGCTGCTCCAGAGTGCTGAATGGATGAAGGAGGAAGGGAGGGAAGCCGACTCCCCTCTCCTAGTTCCTGGATGACGCGGAGTCCCGAATGGCCTATCTGGAGCACCGCAGAGCCACGGTGTAGGGGTGGGTGTTGTTGTGTGGCTGCCTGCCTGCTCCTACCCTCCCTGGTCTCCACTGGGTCCTCAGAGGTTGGGTCTCAGCACAACATCACTATCAGAACCCCTGCTTGCATCCATGCAGCTAGGGGTTTGGCTTGGAGATTCTTAGTGCCCTGGCCCTATTCCCTGTGCCCTCTGCACCATGGCCATGGTCAGAAGGAGGCCAGATGCCTGGAAAAGACAGTCATGTGAGGCCCCTCACCACATGTTTGTGTGTTTGTGTGGGGATGTCCACATTTGACAGTTAAAGAAAAGAACAGATCTGTGGAGCATAAGAACAAAGCAAAAACTGAAGGAACAAAACAGCAGCGGACTCACAGAACCCAAGAATGGACTAACAGTTGCCAAAGGAAAAGGGACTGGGGAGGGTGGGTGGGAAGGGAGGGAGAAGGGGACTAAGGGGCATTACGATTCGCATACATCATGTAGGGGGGACACGGGGAAGGCAGTATAGCCCAGAGAAGGCAAGTGGTGACTCTATAGCATCTCACTACGCTGATGGACAGTGACTGTAATGGGGTATGTGGTGGGGCCTTGATAATGGGGGGAAGCTAGTAACCACAATGTTGCTCGTGTGATTGTATATTAGTGATACCAAAATTTAAAAAATTGAAAAAAAAGAAACCAGCAGAGAAGTTAAGTAACTTTGCAGAGGCCACACAACCAGAAAATACTGAGTCAGGATTTAAAACCAAGTCGTTAGCTCCTTGGTCCCACAATGCCTTTCCACAGTTGCCCTCAGACACACCCACACCCAGACTCACCAACACCTAGATCCATGATTAAAGTTCTTCTTCCTTGCAACCCAGGGAAGGAAGGCAAGTGGCCAAACTTCTGTTACAAACAAGTCTTTATTAAAGATGAGGAGGGAGCAGGAAAGGTGGGGCAGTTTCTCCTCTGCCCAGTACCTTTGGCTGCCCGAGGAGGGGGAGCCCTCTCTGCTCCACCCATGTCCTCTATAATGGCACATAAGCATGAGGCTGAGGCATGGGGAATGGTGTGGAGAACAGGGGTGGTTTCCAGGAAAAACAGGCCCCTTCCCACAGCCCTAATAACTAACAGAAGGGTTTACAGTGACCCAGGCTCAGGCAAGGGGAAGCACAGCACCATGAAGCCCAAAAACCTCTGAACTGGGGCTAGCCCTGCGTAAGTAGGGAGTTAGGAGGGACTCAGTGAGAGGTTGCACATGGAGGCGGGGCTGAGATAGGAATAGGTGCGCCAAGGACCCTGCCGCGGGGGAGCCTGCCCCCACCCTCCTGCTGAGCATTCTCATTCTGAGAAGACCCAGTGACAAAGGATGACCCCACCTCCCTCCTCTCCTTGGCACGCGCTATGACATTGGCGTCCCCCATTGACTGGAATCATACCCACCCACCTTAGAAATTCTGAAAACCAAGGACTCCTACTGGTTGTTCTGACGCTGAACACTGCCTGGAGTTGCCCTCTGCCTGAGATTCTAAGAATTGACGGGGGAGTTTCCCATTGGCTGAAGTAAAGTCCTTTTGGTTAGAATTCTGAGAACTGGGGGTCCCCACTGGCTGGCAGTGGCCAATAGGGTCAGGTTTTGGCTCTTAAAGGAGCCACCCTAGAGGCCCACCTCCTAGTTATGCCCCTTGGATGGTCCCAGAGGACAAGAGAGGCGGAGGGTCCCCCTAATGTCCTCCCAGCCAGGCTGATATCTGGGCCTGGCTGGTTTGGGGACAGGGGGCTTTGGCACTCACACGGCACACGCACACACACGCGTGGCAGGGGAGAAATGGGGAGCGGGTAGGTTCTGGGTGGGTGGTGGGGCCTCACAGCAGGTGGTCACGGCTGGCAAATAGGTAAGGGCTGAAGTTGTCCCGGTGAAAAGGGGAGGGGTAGAGTCCGCTCAGGGTGTACAGGTCCCGCAGTAGAGGTGTGGGCAGCAGCAGCTTCCGACCACGTCCGCCTCCCCCACCTGGCCCCCCAGGCCCCGGGGAGGAGGGTGAGGGGCCCTGGCTGGGAGCTGGTGCACGCAGAGGCAGGGGCAGGGGCAGCGGTGTCGGCTCAGACCTCAACCGAGGGCGCGGCACACGGGGCGACGAACACATGGCTGGAGCCCTGGAGGACACGCAGCTGGGGATCAGGTGGCCACGGCGGGTGCAGTTCTGTGGCTCTGAGGGTCAGGGAGCAGAGATCGGGGCATCAGAAAGCTTGGGAAGGGACCACGAGAACATAGGGGAGACCTCTGCGGCAGTGACTGCCATCTGGAAGTCCCCCCCGGTTACCCCCCACTCCCTCGACACTCACTGGGTGGGGTGAGCCGTGCCGGTGTCCAATGCGGCCTGCAGGCCTAAGGTTTTTGAGACAAACAGGCAGAGGGAAGGGGCTAGCGGCCCCCCAGGCCCTGCCGGCCACAACCACGAGGGGGCGCATTGGGCAGAAAGCCCAATGGAAACACCAACCAGGATTCTCAGGATTAATCATGTCCCCTTGGGAGGGAGAGAGGAGACGGGCACTTGTTTCTGGGACTGTCCCCCAGGACCTAGGCCCGCAGAGATGAGCCATTGCCCACCCCCCATGGCCCTGAGATCCCCATCTCTTGCCTAACTTCCTGCCTCCCTGGTCCCCCTCCAGCTACCACCCTCTCCAGCGGGGAGCGGCCCCCAGCCCCCCTTACCTGGGCCACACTTAACTTCTCGAGGGGGCTCTCCATGGTGGGGGCTTGGCCCAAGTCCTCCCAGGGGGAGAGCCTTCGGCCAGAAGGCAGCCGGCTCTGGAAGTTGTGCACGACACAGGTGACCTGGGGCAGAGGGAGGGCAGTTTACATGTTGAGGCCAGAGGCCAATAAGTAGGAGTTGTATAAATACCATCCCCATTTTTCAGATAAGGAAACTGAGGCTCAGGTTTCAAAAAGCAGCTAACATTTTTATGGCGCTTCCTATATGGCACCACTGTTCTTTCCATTTTACCAAGAGGTAGGTACTGTTACTTAGTCCAAAGGGTGGGAAGAAGGTGAAGGCAAGTAAGGCCAAGTTGTGCAAGAGCAGAATCGGATACTGTCTGCATTTAAAACTTCAGTATTTTTGGACACGGTGTTGTCTGCATTAATTTTGATTTTTAAAACGTTTTCATTACTATACTATTTATCTTGATTACTGAGTGGGTTTGTGCCTCCTTCAATTTTGTGCTCATAGCGAGTGCTTCACTTGCTTGGCCCTCTTCCTATCATCCCGTTTCACAGATGAAAACCTCCAGGCAGCGTAAGGTTAAGAGACTCGCCCCAGGTCCATACTCTCCACCATCACACAGGCCTGCCTCTTGGGTCATGGAGCTGATGGAGGGTCTGCCATACAGGGACAGATGGGAAGGTGGCTCACCAGAAAGGTGGCGATGGCTGCTCCGGTAAGGAAGCCAGCCAGAATGTCTGAACAGTGGTTGCGGTACTCAGCCACGCGGACCACGACCACCAGGAAGGCAGGGCACAGCAGGGGCAGGCAGAGCAAGGATTTGACCAGGCGGGAGCCCTTCACACAGAACACGAGTGTCACGTACATCTGTGGGAGCCAGACCGGTCAGGGCACATGGGGCGGTGCAGCTGCCAAACCCGAGTGGACACTGCGTTCAGGGTTAGGGGGAGGGGCCGGATCCCCCGGAATGACGCTGGAGCGGGACGCTGAGGCCAGGGTCTTCAGAAAAAGGAGCCAGGGGAACAGGAGTTTGGGGGATGGAGTCACGGACTCCCAGTGGGTCCTTCCAGGGACGGGGATGTGCACAGAGCACCAAAGAGCAGTGGACATTTCTGGGGCCTGGTCTCCCCAGGATCAGTCACACACCCAGAAAGATGCTTGCTTGGGGTGGAGTTTCAGAACTAGAGGGTGGAATTGGGGTTCAAGGGGTAGGTTCAAGAGCTCATGATCAAGTAGGATTTATTCCAGGGATGCAAGGATGGTACACTATTAGAAAATCCATGAACAACATCCACCACATCAGTAAAACGGAGGACAAAAAAAAAATGATCACGTCCAAAGATGCTGAAAAAACATTCGACAATACTCCACATCAATTCATGATAAAAACTTTCAAGAAAATGTGTATACAGGGAAAGTACCTCAACATAATAAAGGCCGTATATGACAAGGACACAGCCAATATCATACTTAACAGCGAGAAGCTGAAAAGTTTTCCTCTGACATCGGGAACAGGACAGGGATGCCCACTCACCCCACTGCTATTCAAGATACCACTGGAGGTCCTAGGCATGGCAATCAGACGAAACAAAAAAATACAAGGCATCCAGACTGGTAAAGAACAAGTCAAACTGTCACTATCTGCCAATGACATGATATTTACCGTACATAAAAAAAAACCCTAAACACTTCACTCCAAAACTACTAGAACTGATATCCGAATTCAGCAGAGTTGCAGGACACACAATTAATACACAGAAACCTGTTGCTTTCCGAGCCACTAACGATGAACTAGCACAAAGAGAAATCAGGAAAACAATTCCATTCACAATTGCAACAACAAGAATAAAATACCTAGGAATAAACCTAACCAAGGAACTGAAAGACCTACCATACCCTGAAAACTACAAGACACTCTTAACAGATACTAAAGAGGACACAAACAAATGGAAACTCTTCCCATGCTCCTGCCTAGGAGGAATTAATATTATCAAAATGGGCATCCTGCCTAAAGCAATCTACAGATTCAATGCAATCAGCCTCAAATTACCAACAGCATTCTTCAACGAACCACCGGACACATTTTTATGAGATAACAAGTACAGCATTTCGTCAGGAGTAAGAGCGAAGCGTAGATCTCCTACCTTGCGGTGCTGAGCAACGGGGTCCGGGGCACTGACGAAGTCAGAGGCACACATCGAGCGAGTAAAGGACGTAAAGAGCACCCTCGCCTCACCCAGAGGCTGGGGCGGCCTGGAGAAGCAGGCTGGAAGTCAGGCAGACAGAAAGAGAGACACTCCTCATGGATACCCAGTCGGGCTGTCGGGGTCTGATTCTAGACACACAGGCCTTTGAGAAGCCGCTGAAGCGCAGCCTCAGCCTAGACTCTCTCAGGTGCCCACAGCCTTCCTCAGTCCCTCGCATCCATGGACATGCCTCTGAAGGGGAATCCTGGCCTCCACTCAGGTGACTTTCCCGGCTCCCAAGGGAGACGGGGGATCCACTGAGGGAGACGCAGGGGAACCTGTCGCTCGAGACTTTGAGATCGGCAGCCGGGCTAGTCCCATTTAAGTGGCTGACGAGCGCCCGATGTTGTTTGCCATAGACGGCTTCCTTCTATAAGGACAGTGAAAGAAAAGGAAGGCTCGGATGCCTATACTCACCTCCGAAGTTATCCCGGACGAGCCCACAAAAATGATGCAGCTTCTCACACCACAAGGGTATGAAACTAGAAATAAACAGCGCAAGTAAAATGAAAAAGCCTACCACCGCGTGGAGGCTTAACAACATGCTCCTGAGTAACCAACAGATCAATGACCGAATAAAAACAGAGATCAAGCAATATAAGGAGACAAATGGCAGCAATAACTGAACAACACAAAATCCGTGGGACACAGACGAGGCGGTGCTAAGAGGGAAGTATATTGCAATACAGGCCTCCCTCAGGAGAGAAGAACAATACCATATGAGCAGTCTAAACTGAAAACTATCACAACAAGAAAAAGAAGAACAAATGGGGCCCATAGTCAGCAGGAGGAGGAACACAATAAAGAGTGGAGCAGAAATAAATAAAACCGAGAAGAATGAAACAACACAAAGAATCGATGAAAGCAGGAGCTGATTCTTGGAGAAAATAAACAAAATGGATAAAGCCCTAGCCAGACTAATCAAGAAAAAACGAGAGCCTGCACACATAAACAGAATCGGAAATGAGAAAGGAAAAATCACTACAGAAACCACAGAAATACAAAGAATTATGAGAGAATGCCATGAAAAATCATATGCTAACACACTGGATAACCTACAAGAAATGGACAACTTTCTAGAAAAATGCAACCCTCCAAGGCTAACCCAGAAAGAAAAGAAAACTGAACAGATCAATTCCTAGGAACAAAATTGAACTGGCAATCAAAAAACTACCTAAGAACAAAACACCAGAACCAGACGGCTGCACCGCTGACCTTAATCAAACATGTAGTGAAGATCTAATAGTCATCCTCCTTAAACTTTTCCAAAAAGTAGAAGAAGAGGAAATACTTCCAAACTCATTCTACGAGACCAGCATCACCTTAATACCAAAACCAGGCAAAGACACCACAAAAAAAGAAAATTACAGACCAGTATCGCTGAGGAAAATACATGCAAAAATACTCAACAATCCACTTCTAGGAATTTACCCTAAGAATGCAGGAGCCCAGTTTGAAAAAGACAGATGCACCCGTATGTTTATCGCAGCACTATTCACAACAGCCAAGAAATGGAAGCAACCTAAGTGTCCACCATCAGTTAGATGAATGGCTAAAGAAGATGTGGTACATATACACAATGGGATATTATTCAGCCATAAGAAGAAAACAAATCCTACCATTTGCAACAACATGGATGGAGTTAGAGGGTATTATGCTCAGTGAAATAAGCCAGTTGGAGAGAGACAAGCACCAAATGATTTCACTCATATGTGGAGTATAAAAACAAAGAAAAACTGAAGGAACAAAACAGCAGCAGAATCACAGAATCCAAGAATGGACAAACAGTTACCAAAGGAAAATGGACAGGGGAGGATGGGCAGGAAGGGAGGGATAAGGGGAAAAAAGAAAGGGGGCATTACGATTAGCATGGATAATGTGGCGGGGGGTAATGGGAAGGGCTGGGCAACACAGAGAAGACAAATAGTGATTCTACAACATCTGGCTAAGCTGATGGACAGTGACTGTAATGGGGTTTGTGGTTGGGGGGACTTGGTGAAGGGGGGAGCCTAGTAAACATAATGTTCTTCATGTAATTATAGATTAATGATAACAAAATAAAAATGAAAAAAGGAAGGAAGGAAGAAGGGAAGGATGGAAGGAAGGAGGGAAGGAAGAAAGGAAGGAGGGAAGGATGGAAGGAAGGAGGGAAGGAAGGAAGAAAGGAGGGAGGGAGGGAAGAAGGGACGGAGGGAAGGGTTAATACCGTTACCTTTGTGGTAAGATAGAGCTAAATTTAACATAGTGCTCCACTTACTGTTATAAGGCCACAGACTAACTGTTGAATAGCCTTAGTTTCTTCACTTCTAAAACAGGGAAGGATAACAGAGCCAACCTCATAGTATATAATTTCACATGATTAGCACAATTCCCATTGCACAGCAAATACACAATAAGTATTAGCATGTATCTATTATACGTTCTTTCTATCACACATGAACTCATGAAGGTTAAGTTTTTAGAGATTATAGGACCAACCTTAGATAGGCTGGTGAAGACCAGACTCTATTCAATACCCTGGAGAAGTTATTTTTGCAAAGGGAACGTGCTAGAAAAATTTTTTTCCTTCTTCTATTTTTCCAGTTAGCTCACACAATACACTTCTTGTTACTGAGAGCCACCAGTAGGGAAGCTCACTGTAATTAAAAGATTGATCTTCTGGAAACAATGCTTAATAACAGGCACAAAAAAGTGTGTAATTCTGCATTTTCAAACACTGTCCTCAAGTTAATTTAACTTGAGCTGTTTGTGAAATACCTACAAAGTCTATAATCAGTATGTACAGGCTGAAGTCAATGGACCAGAGAGAAGAGGAGACAAACTCCAACTGGCCACTTCATTGAGGTCAGGGGAGCCTTGTGAAAAAAAAAGCAGGTGAACACACATTTTATATTCTCCAGATGCTAATATTTCAGATTTGCAATTGCAATTTTTTGTATCTTGTGTGTTCTCTAACGGAAAAATCTACCCTTATGCATAAGCATGTGTGTGTGTGTGTGTGTGTGTGAGTCTGTGTGGTACGTATAGTGGGAAAAACACTTGGTATATAGAAAAGACAAAAGATAAAAATGGTTCTGAGCAAAAAAAGAAAATAGTCTACAAAATATTAGCACACCAAATTCAAAAATATATCAAAAAGATCATCCATCATGAACAAGTAGGACTTATTGCAGGGAAGCATGGATCGTACAGTATTAGAAAATCCAACATCATCCACCACATCAACAAACAGGAGGAGAAAAACCACATGATCACATCCACAGATGCTGAAAAATCATTTGACATGATTCAACATCCATTCATGATAAAAACTCTCAACAAAATGGGTATACAGGGCAAGTACCTCAACATAATAAAGGCCGTATATGACAAACCCACAGCCAACATCATACTTAACAGCGAGAAGCTGAAAGCTTTTCCTCTGACATCGGGAACAGGACAGGGATGCTCACTCACCCCACTGCTATTCAACATAGTACTGGAGGTCCTAGGCACGGCAATCAGACAAAACAAAGAAATACAAGGTACCCAGATTGGTAAAGAACAAGTCAAACTGTCACTATCTGCAGATGACATGATATTGTACATAAAAAAAAACCCTAAAGACTCCATTCAAAAACTACTAGAACTGATATCCGAATTCAGCAGAGTTGCAGGACACACAATTAATACACAGAAACCTGTTGCTTTCCTATCCAGTAACGATGAACTAGCAGATAGAGAAATCAGGAAGAGAATTCCATTCACAATTGCATCAACAAGAATAAAATACCTAGGAATAAACCTAACCAAGGAACTGAAAGACCTACCATACCCTGAAAACTACAAGACACTCTTAACAGATACTAAAGAGGACACAAACAAATGGAAACTCATCCCATGCTCCTGCCTAGGAGGAATTAATATTATCAAAATGGGCATCCTGCCTAAAGCAATCTACAGATTCAATGCAATCAGCCTCAAATTACCAACAGCATTCTTCAACGAACCACCGGACACATTTTTATGAGATAACAAGTACAGCATTTCGTCAGGAGTAAGGGCGAAGCGTAGATCTCCTACCTTGCGGTGCTGAGCAACGGGGTCCGGGGCACTGACGAAGTCAGAGGCACACATCGAGCGAGTAAAGGACGTAAAGAGCACCCTCGCCTCACCCAGAGGCTGGGGCGGCCTGGAGAAGCAGGCTGGAAGTCAGGCAGACAGAAAGAGAGACACTCCTCATGGATACCCAGTCGGGCTGTCGGGGTCTGATTCCAGACACGCGGGCCTTTGAGAAGCCGCTGAAGCGCAGCCTCAGCCTAGACTCTCGCAGGTGCCCACGGCCTTCCTCGGTCCCTCGCATCCATGGACATGCCTCTGAAGGGGAATCCTGGCCTCCACTCAGGTGACTTTCCCGGCTCCCAAGGGAGATGGGGGATCCACTGAGGGAGACGCAGGAGAACCTGGCGCTCGAGACTTTGAGATCGGCAGCCGGGCTAGTCCCATTTAAGTGGCTGACGAGCGCCCGATGTTGTTTGCCATAGACGGCTTCCTTCTATAAGGACAGTGAAGGAAAAGGCAGGCTCGGATGCCTATACTCACCTCCGAAGTTATCCCGCACGAGCCCACAAAAATGATGCAGCTTCTCACACCACAAAGGTATGAAACTAGAAATAAACAGCGCAAGTAAAATGAAAAAGCCTACCACCGCGTGGAGGTTTAACAACATGCTCCTGAATAACCAACGAATCGTGGGGCGGAGCCAACATGGCGGCGTGAGTAGGACAGTGGGAATCTCCTCCCAAAAACATATATATTTTTGAAAATACAACAAATACAACTAATCCTAAAAGAGAGACCAGAAGACATAGGACAACAGCCAGACTACATCCACATGTGCGAGAGCCCAGTGCCTGGTAAAAGGGGTAAGATACAAGCCCCGGCCCGGCAGGACCCAAGCACCCCTCACCCCAGCTCCCGGCGGGAGGAGTCGGAGCGGGGAGAGAGAGGGAGTCCAGGACTGCTAAACACGCAGCCCTAGCAATCCGTACCAGAGCGCAGACACAGTGCATGCTTGGAGGGCTGGAAACTATGGAAACAGGGCAGCAAGACCTCTGAGCGGGTGCCCAAGCTGATGCCCCTGTGACAAAGAAAAGCGGGTGCTTTTTGAAAGTCTTAAACGGACAGGGACGCAACAGCTGGATGGAAACAACACAGGTCACAGTCCAGCAGCTGGAAATTCCAGGGAAAACCGGGCGCACTAACCCCCTGGGCAACACCTCTGAGACCCCTCACGGAGGTAAACAGCCAAACAGCCCCCCATCCATTACCCCTCCGAGGCGCGGCGATAGCAGAGAAGCAGCCTAAGGCTGGTCACACCCTCAGCAAGGGAGCTTCCTCCATACCGGCCGGGCAAGACACAAAGACCCAGTCTACACGCAAGTACCCAACACAAGCCACTAGGGGTCGCAGTTGTCGCAGTAAAGAAAGGCCAGTAGCAAGTGGAAAGTTTGGCCCTCCCAGCTGACAGTCAATAGCACCTATCAACATGAAAAGGGAAAAAACATTTGATCCAGACAAGAATAACCCAGACAGCTTTGGCATCTGCTACATCTTCCCCTGAGAAGGTACCTGGGGAGATAGATTTAACCAGTCTTCCTGAAAAAGAATTCAAAACAAAAGTCATAACCATCCTGATGGACTTGCAGAGAAATATGCAAGAACTAAGGAAGGAGAATACAGAAATAAAACAAGCTCTGGAAGGACTTCAAAACAGAATGGACGAGATGCAAGAGACCATTAGTGGACTAGAAAACAGATATCAGCAACACAGAGAAGCTGATGCAGAGAGAGATAAAAGGATCTCCAGGAATGAAAGAATTCTAAGAGAGCCGAGTGACCAACGAAACGGAACAATATCCGCACTATAGAGGTACCAGAAGAAGAAGAGAGAGAAAAAGGGATAGAAAGTGTCTTTGAAGAAATAATCGCTGAGAACTTCCGCAAACTAGGGGAGGAAATGGCCTCTCAGACCACAGAGGTACACAGAACTCCCATGACAAGGGATCCAAGGAGGGCAACACCAAGACACATAATAAATAAATGGCAAAGATCAAAGACAAGGACAAAGTATTACAGGCAGCCAGAGAGAAAAAAAAGGTCACCTATAAAGGAAAACCCATCAGGCTATCATCAGACTTCTCAACAGAAACCAAACAGGCCAGAAGAGAATGGCATGATATACTTAATGCAATGAAACAGAAGGGCCTCGAACCAACACTACTGTATCCAGCACGATTATCATTTAAATATGAAGGAGGGATTAAACAATTCCCAGACAAGCAAAAGTTGAGGGAATTTGCCTCCCACAAACCACCTCTACCGGGCATCTTACACAGACTGCTCTAGAAGGGAGCACTCCTAAAAAGAGCACAGAACAAAACACCCAACATATGAAGAAGGGAGGAGGAGGAATAAGAAGGGACAGAAATAAAGAATCATCACGCCGTGTTTATAATAGCTCAACAAGCGAGTTAAATTAGACAGTAAGATAGTAAAGAAGCTAACCCTGAACCTTTGGTAACCACAAACTTAAAGCCTGCAATGGCAATAAGTACATACCTTTCAATAATCACCCTAAATGTAAATGGACTGAATGCACCAATCAAAAGACACAGAGTAACAGAATGGATAAAAAAGCAAGATCCATCCATATGCTACTTACAAGAGACTCACCTCAAACCCAAAGACATGCACACACTTAAAGTCAAGGGATGGAAAAAGATATTGCATGCAAAAAACAGAGAGAAAAAAGCAGGTGTTGCAATACTAGTATCAGACAAAACAGACTTCAAAATAAAGAAAGTAACAAAAGATAAAGAAGGACATTACATAATGATAAAGGGCTCAGTCCAACAAGAGGATATAACCATTCTAAATATATATGCACCCAATACAGGAGCACCAACATATCTGAAACAAATACTAACAGAACTAAAGGAGGAAATAGAATGCAAAGCATTCATTCTGGGAGATTTCAACACACCATTCACTCCAAAGGACAGATCCACCAGACAGAAAATAAGTAAGGACACAGAGGCACTGAACAACACACTAGAACACATGGACCTAATAGACATCTACAGAACTCTACATCCAAAAGCAACAGGATACACATTCTTCTCAAGGGCACATGGAACATTCTCCAGAATAGACCAAATACTAGGCCACAAAAAGAGCCTCAGTAAATTCCAAAGGACTGAAATGCTACCAACCAACTTTTCAGACCACAAAGGCATAAAACTAGAAATAAACTGTACAAAGAAAGCAAAAAGGCTCACAAACACATGGAGGCTTAACAACACGCTCCTAAATAATCAATGGATCAATGAACAAATTAAAATGGAGATCCAGCAATATATGGAAATAAATGACAACAAAACCACAAAGAACCAACTTGTGTGGGATACAGCAAAAGCAGTCTTAAGAGGAAAGTATATAGCAATCCAGGCATATTTAAAGAAGGAAGAACAATCCCAAATGAATGGTCTAATGTCACAATTATCGAAATTGGAAAAAGAAGAACAAATGAGGCCTAAGGTCAGCAGAAGGAGGGACATAATAAAGATCAGAGAAGAAATAAATAAAATTGAGAAGAATAAAACAATAGGAAAAATCAATGAAACCAAGAGCTGGTTCTTCCAGAAAATAAACAAAATAGATAAGCCTCTGGCCAGACTTATTAAGAGGAAAAGAGAGTCAACACAAATCAACAGAATCAGAAACGAGAAAGGAAAAATCACGACGGACCCTGCAGAAATACAAAGAATTATTAGAGACTACTATGAAAACCTCTATGCTAACAAGCTGGGAAACCTAGGAGAAATGGACAACTTCCTAGAAAAATACAACCTTCCAAGACTGACCCAGAAAGAAACAGAAAATCTAAACAGACCAATTACCAGCAACAAAATTGAAGCGGTAATCAAAAAACTACCAAAGAACAAAACCCCCGGGCCAGATGGATTTACCTCGGAATTTTATCAGACGTACAGGGAAGACATAATACTCATTCTCCTTAAAGTTTTCCAAAAAATAGAAGAGGAGGGGATACTCCCAAACTCATTCTATGAAGCCAAGATCACCCTAATACCAAAACCAGGCAAAGACCCCAACAACAACAAAAAATACAGACCAATATCCCTGATGAACGTAGATGCAAAAATACTCAACAAAATATTAGCAAACCGAATTCAAAAATACATCAAGAGGATCGTACACCATGACCAAGTGGGATTCATCCCAGGGATGCAAGGATGGTACAACATTCGAAAATCCATCAGCATCATCCACCACATCAACAAAAAGAAAGACAAAAACTACATGATCATCTCCATAGATGCTGAGAACGCATTTGACAAAATTCAACAACCATTCATGATAAAAACTCTCAGCAAAATGGGAATAGGGGGCAAGTACCACAACATAATAAAGGCCATTTATGATAAACCCACAGCCAACATTATACTGAACAGCAAGAAGCTGAAAGCTTTTCCTCTGAGATCGGGAACTAGACAGGGATGCCCACTCTCCCCACTGTTGTTTAACATAGTACTGGAGGTCCTAGCCACGGCAATCAGACAAAACAAAGAAATACAAGGAATCCAGATTGGTAAAGAAGAAGTTAAACTGTCACCAGTTTCAGATGACATGATATTGTACATAAAAAACCCTAAAGACTCCACCCCAAAACTACTAGAACTGGTATCGGAATACAGCAAAGTTGCAGGATACAAAATCAACACACAGAAATATGTGGCTTTCCTATACACTAACAATGAACCAACAGAAAGAGAAATCAGGAAAACAACTCCATTCACAATTGCATCAAAAAGAATAAAATACCTAGGAATAAACCTAACCAAAGAAGTGAAAGACCTATACTCTGAAAACTACAAGTCACTCTTAAGAGAAATTAAAGGGGACACTAACAGATGGAAACTCATCCCATGCTCGTGGCTAGGAAGAATTAATATCGTCAAAATGGCCATCCTGCCCAAACCAATATTCAGATTTGATGCAATCCCTATGAAACTACCAGCAACATTCTTCAATGGACTGGAACAAATAATTCAAAAACTCATATGGGAACACCAAGGACCATGAATAGCCAAAGCAATCCTGAGAAAGAAGAATAAAGTAGGGGGGATCTCACTCCCCAACTTCAAGTTCTACTATAAAGCCATAGTAATCAAGACAATTTGGTACTGGCACAAGAACAGAGCCACAGACCAGTGGAACAGACTAGAGACTCCAGACATTAACCCAAACATATATGGTCAATTCATATTTGATAAAGGAGCCATGGACATACAATGGCGAAATGACAGTCTCTTCAACAGATGGTGCAGGCAAAACTGGACAGCTACATGTAGGAGAATGAAACTGGACCATTGTCTAACCCCATATACAAAAGTAAACTCAAAATGGATCAAAGTCCTGAATGTAAGTCACGAAACCATTAAACTCTTGGAAGAAAACATAGGCACAAACCTCTTAGACATAAACATGAGTGACCTCTTCTTGAACATATCTCCCCGGGCAAGGAAAACAACAGCAAAAATGAACAAGTGGGACTATATTAAGCTGAAAAGCTTCTGTACAGCAAAAGACACCATCAATAGAACAAAAAGGAACCCTACAGTATGGGAGAATATATTTGAAAATGACACATCCGATAAAGGCTTGATGTCCAAAATATATAAAGAGCTCACACGCCTCAACAAACAAAAAACAAATAATCCAATTAAAAAATGGGCAGAGGAACTGAACAGACAGTTCCCCAAAAAGGAAATACAGATGGCCAACATACATATGAAAAGATGCTCCACATAGCTAATTATCAGAGAAATGCAAATTAAAACTACAATGAGGTATCACCTCACACCAGTAAGGATGGCTGCCATCCAAAAGACAAACAACAACAAATGTTGGCGAGACTGTGGAGAAAGGGGAACCCTCCTACACTGCTGGTGGGAATGTAAATTAGTTCAACCATTGTGGAAAGCAGTATGGAGGTTCATCAAAATGCTTAAAACAGACCTACCATTTGACCCAGGAACTTCACTCCTAGGAATTTACCCTAAGAACGCAGCAATCAAGTTTGAGAAAGACAGATGCACCCCTATGTTTATCGCAACACTATTTACAATAGCCAAGAATTGGAAGCAACCTAAATGTCCATCGGTAGATGAATGGATAAAGAAGATGTGGTACATATACACAATGGAATACTACTCAGCCATAAGAAGAGGGTAAATCCTACCATCTGCAGCAACATGGATGGAGCTGTAGGGTATTATGCTCAGTGAAATAAGCCAAGCAGAGTAAGAGAAATACCAAATGATTTCACTCATCAGTGGAGTATAAGAACAAAGGAAAAACTGAAGGAACAAAACAGCAGCGGAATCACAGAACCCAAGAATGGAGTAACAGGTACCAAAGGGAAAGGGACTGGGGACGATGGATGGGTAGGGAGGGATAAAGAGGGGGAAGAAAAAGGGGGGTATTAAGATTATCGTGCATAATAGGGGGGTGGGAGAAACAGGAGGGCTGTACAACACAGAGAACACAAGTAGTGATTCTACAACATTTTGCTATGCTGATGGACAGTGGCTGTAATGGGGTTTATAGGGGGGACCTGGTATAGGGGAGAGCCTAGTAAATATAATATTCTTCATGTAATTGTAGATTAATGATAACAAAATAAAAATGAATAAAGGAAGGAAGAAAGGATGGAAGGAAGGAAGGAAGAAAGGAGGGAGGGTAGGAGGGAAGGAGGGAGGGAGGGAGGGAGAGGAGGGAAGGAAGGGTTAATACCATTACCTTTTTTGTAAGATAGAGCTAAATTTAACATAGTGCGCCACTTATTGTTATAAGGCCACAGATTACCTGTTGAATAGCCTTAGTTTCTTCATTTCTAAAACAGGGAAGGGCAACAGAGCCAACATCATAGTATATAATTTAACATGATTAGAACAATTCCCATTGCACAGCAAATACACAATAAGTATTAGCAAGTATCTATTATAAGTTCTTTCTATCACACATGAACTCATGAAGGTTAAGTTTTTAGAGATTATAGGACCAACCTCAGATAGGCTGGTGAAGACCAGACTCTATTCAATACCCTGGGGATGTTACTTTTGCAAAGGGAATGTGCTAGAAAAATTTTTTTCCTTCTTTTATTTTTCCAGTTAGCTCACACAATACACTTCTTGTTACTGAGAGCCACCAGTAGGGAAGCTCACTGTAATTAAAAGATTGATCTTCTGGAAACAATGCTTAATAACAGGCACAAAAAAGTGTGTAATTCTGCATTTTCAAACACTGTCCTCAAGTTAATTTAACTTGAGCTGTTTGTGAACTACCTACAAAGTCTATAATCAGTATGTACAGGCTGAAGTCAATGGACCAGAGAGAAGAGGAGACAAACTCCAACTGGCCACATCATTGAGATCAGGGGAGCCTTGTGAAAAAAAAAACAGGTGAACACACATTTTATATGCTCCAGATGCCAACAGATTTGCAATGGCAATTCTTTGTATTTTGTGTGTTCTCTAAAGGAAAAATCCATCTTTATGCATGTGTGTGTGTGTGTGTGTGTGTGTGTGTGTGTGTGTGTGTGTGTGTCAAGTATAGTGGGAAAAACACTTGGTATATAGAAAAGACAAAAAATAAAAATGGTTCTGAGCAAAAAAAAATATATAGTCAACAAAATATTAGCACACCAAATTCAAAAATACATAAAAAAGATCATCCATCATGAACAAGTAGGACTTATTCCAGGGAAGCAAAGATGGTACAGTATCACAAAATCCAACATCATCCACCACATCAACAATCAGAAGGACAAAAACCACATGATCACATCCACAGAAGCTGAAAAAACATTTAACAATATTCAACATCCATTCATGATAAAAACTCTCAACAAAATGGGTATACAGGGCAAGTACCTCAACATAATAAAGGCCGTATATGACAAGGCCACAGCCAACATCATACTTAACAGCAAGAAGCTGAAAGCTTTTCCGCTGACATCGGGAACAAGACGGGGATGCCCACTCTCCCCACTGTTATTCAACATAGTACTGGAGGTTCTAGCCATGGCAATCAGACAAAACAAAGAAATACAAGGCATCCAGATTGGTAAAGAACAAGTCAAACCGTCACTATTGGCAGATGACATGATATTGTACTTAAAAAAACCCTAAAGACTCCACCGCATTTTTTTTTCCTAGACACTAAAGATGAATTAGCAGAAAGAGAAATCAGGAAAACACTTGCATTCACAATTGCATCAACAAGAATAAAATACCTAGGAATAAACCTAACCAAGGAACTGAAAGACCTACCATACCCTGAAAACTACAAGACACTCTTAACAGATACTAAAGAGGACACAAACAAATGGAAACTCTTCCCATGCTCCTGCCTAGGAGGAATTAATATTATCAAAATGGGCATCCTGCCTAAAGCAATCTACAGATTCAATGCAATCAGCCTCAAATTACCAACAGCATTCTTCAACGAACCGGACACATTTTTATGAGATAACAAGTACAGCATTTCGTCAGGAGTAAGGGCGAAGCGCAGATCTCCTACCTTGCGGTGCTGAGCAACGGGGTCCGGGGCACTGACGAAGTCAGAGGCACACATCGAGCGAGTAAAGGACGTAAAGAGCACCCTTGCCTCACCCAGAGGCTGGGGCGGCCTGGAGAAGCAGGCTGGAAGTCAGGCAGACAGAAAGAGAGACACTCCTCATGGATACCCAGTCGGGCTGTCGGGGTCTGATTCCAGACACACGGGCCTTTGAGAAGCCGCTGAAGCGCAGCCTCAGCCTAGACTCTCGCAGGTGCCCACGGCCTTCCTCGGTCCCTCGCATCCATGGAGATTCCTCTGAAGGGGAATCCTGGCCTCCACTCAGGTGACTTTCCCGGCTCCCAAGGGAGACGGGGGATCCACTGAGGGAGACGCAGGGGAACCTGGCGCTCGAGACTTTGAGATCGGCAGCCGGGCTAGTCCCATTTAAGTGGCTGACGAGCGCCCGATGTTGTTTGCCATAGACGGCTTCCTTCTATAAGGACAGTGAAGGAAAAGGCAGGCTCGGATGCCTATACTCACCTCCGAAGTTATCCCGCACGAGCCCACAAAAATGATGCAGCTTCTCACACCACAAGGGTATGAAACTAGAAATAAACAGCGCAAGTAAAATGAAAAAGCCTACCACCGCGTGGAGGCTTAACAACATGCTCCTGAATAACCAACGGATCAATGACCGAATAAAAACAGAGATCAAGCAATATAAGGAGACAAATTGCAGCAATAACTGAACAACACAAAATCCGTGGGACACAGACAAGGCGGTGCTAAGAGGGAAGTATATTGCAATACAGGCCTCCCTCAGGAGAGAAGAACAATACCATATGAGCAGTCTAAACTGAAAACTATCACAACAAGAAAAAGAAGAACAAATGGGGCCCATAGTCAGCAGGAGGAGGAACACAATAAAGAGTGGAGCAGAAATAAATAAAACCGAGAAGAATGAAACAACACAAAGAATCGATGAAAGCAGGAGCTGATTCTTGGAGAAAATAAACAAAATGGATAAAGCCCTAGCCAGACTAAACAAGAAAAAACGAGAGCCTGCACACATAAACAGAATCGGAAATGAGAAAGGAAAAATCACTACAGAAACCACAGAAATACAAAGAATTATGAGAGAATGCCATGAAAAATCATATACTAACACACTGGATAACCTACAAGAAATGGACAACTTTCTAGAAAAATGCAACCCTCCAAGGCTAACCCAGAAAGAAAAGAAAACTGAACAGATCAATTCCTAGGAACAAAATTGAACCGGCAATCAAAAAACTACCTAAGAACAAAACACCAGAACCAGACGGCTGCACCGCTGACCTTAATCAAACATGTAGTGAAGATCTAATAGTCATCCTCCTTAAACTTTTCCAAAAAGTAGAAGAAGAGGAAATACTTCCAAACTCATTCTACGAGGACAGCATCACCTTAATACCAAAACCAGGCAAAGACACCACAAAAAAAGAAAATTACTGACCAATATCGCCAAAGAAAATACATGCAAAAATACTCAACAATCCACTTCTAGGAATTTACCCCAAGAATGCAGCAGCCCAGTTTGAAAAAGACAGATGCACCCGTATGTTTATCGCAGCACTATTCACAACAGCCAAGAAATGGAAGCAACCTAAGTGTCCACCATCAGTTAGATGAATGGCTAAAGAAGATGTGGTACATATACACAATGGGATATTATTCAGCCATAAGAAAACAAATCCTACCATTTGAAAACATCATGGATGGAGTTAGAGGGTATTATGCTCAGTGAAATAAGCCAGTTAGAGAGAGACAAGCACCAAATGATTTCACTCATATGTGGAGTATAAAAACAAAGAAAAACTGAAGGAACAAAACAGCAGCAGAATCACAGAATCCAAGAATGGACAAACAGTTACCAAAGGAAAATGGACAGGGGAGGATGGGCAGGAAGGGAGGGATAAGGGGAAAAAAGAAAGGGGGCATTACGATTAGCATGGATAATGTGGCGGGGGGTAATGGGAAGGGCTGGGCAACACAGAGAAGACAAATAGTGATTCTACAACATCTGGCTAAGCTGATGGACAGTGACTGTAATGGGGTTTGTGGTTGGGGGGACTTGGTGAAGGGGGGAGCCTAGTAAACATAATGTTCTTCATGTATTTTGTAGATTAATGATAACAAAATAAAAATGAAAAAAGGAAGGAAGGAAGGAGGGAAGGATGGAAGGAAGGAGGGAAGGAAGGAAGGAAGGAAGGAGGGAAGGATGGAAGGAAGGAGGGAAGGAAGGAAGGAAGGAAGGAAGGAGGAAAGAAGGAAGGAAGAAATTAGGAAGGAGGGAGGGAGGGAAGAAGGGACGGAAGGAGGGGTTAATACCGTTACCTTTGTGGTAATATAGAGCTAAATTTAACATAGTGCTCCACTTACTGTTATAAGGCCACAGACTAACTGTTGAATAGCCTTAGTTTCTTCACTTCTAAAACAGGGAAGGATAGCAGAGCCAACCTCATAGTATATAATTTCACATGATTAGCACAATTCCCATTGCACAGCAAATACACAATAAGTATTAGCATGCATCTATTATAAGTTCTCTCCATCAGACATGAACTCATGAAGGTTAAGTTTTTAGAGATTATAGGACCAACCTTAGATAGGCTGGTGAAGACCAGACTCTATTCAATACCCTGGAGAAGTTACTTTTGCAAAAGGAATGGGCTAGAAAAATTTTTTTCCTTCTTTTATTTTTCCAGTTAGCTCACACAATACACTTCTTGTTACTGAGAGCCACCAGTAGGGAAGCTCACTGTAATTAAAAGATTGATCTTCTGGAAACAATGCTTAATAACAGGCACAAAAAAGTGTGTAATTCTGCATTTTCAAACACTGTCCTCAAGTTAATTTAATTTGAGCTGTTTGTGAACTACCTACAAAGTCTATAATCAGTATGTACAGGCTGAAGTCAATGGACCAGAGAGAAGAGGAGACAAACTTCAACTGGCCACTTCATTGAGGTCAGGGGGGCCTTGTGAAAAAAAAAGCAGATGAACACACATTTTATATGCTCCAGGTGCTAACAGATTTGCAATGGCAATTCTAAAGGAAAAATCTATCTTTATGCATATACATGTGTGTGTGTGTGTGTGTGTGTGTGTGTGTGTGTGTGTGTGTGTGTGTGTGTGTGTGTGTGTGTCAGGTATAGTGGGAAAAACGCTTGGTATATTGAGAAGACAAAAAATAAAAATGGTTCTCAGCAAAAAAAAAAATACTCAACAAAATATTAGCACACCAAACTCAAAAATACATCAAAAAGATCATCCATCATGAACAAGTAGGACTTATTCCAGGGAAACAAGGATGGTACAGTATTAGAAAATCGAACATCATCCACCAGATCAACAAAAAGGAGGACAAAAACCACATGATCACATCCACAGATGCTGAAAAAACGTCTGACACGATTCAACATCCATTCATGATAAAAACTCTCAACAAAATGGGTATACAGGGCAAGTACCTCAACATAATAAAGGCCGTATATGACAAGCCCACAGCCAACATCATACTTAACAGCGAGAAGCTGAAAGCTTTTCCTCTGACATCGGGAACAGGACAGGGATGCTCACTCACCCCACTGCTATTCAACATACTACTGGAGGTCCTAGGCACGGCAATGAGACAAAACAAAGAAATACAAGGCATCCAGATTGGTAAAGAACAAGTCAAACTGTAGCTATCTGCCGATGACATGATATTTCTTGTACATAAAAAAAACCCTAAAGACTCCACTCCAAAACTACTAGAACTGATATCCAAATTCAGCAGAGTTGCAGGACACACAATTAATACACAGAAACCTGTTGCCTTCCTATCCACTAACGATGAACTAGCAGAAAGAGAAATCAGGAAAACAATCCCATTCACAATTGCATCAACAAGAATAAAATACCTAGGAATAAACCTAACCAAGGAACTGAAAGACCTACCATACCCTGAAAACTACAAGACACTCTTAACAGATACTAAAGAGGACACAAACAAATGGAAACTCATCCCATGCTCCTGCCTAGGAGGAATTAATATTATCAAAATGGGCATCCTGCCTAAAGCAATCTACAGATTCAATGCAATCAGCCTCAAATTACCAACAGCATTCTTCAACGAACCGGACACATTTTTATGAGATAACAAGTACAGCATTTCGTCAGGAGTAAGGGCGAAGCGCAGATCTCCTACCTTGCGGTGCTGAGCAACGGGGTCCGGGGCACTGACGAAGTCAGAGGCACACATCGAGCGAGTAAAGGACGTAAAGAGCACCCTTGCCTCACCCAGAGGCTGGGGCGGCCTGGAGAAGCAGGCTGGAAGTCAGGCAGACAGAAAGAGAGACACTCCTCATGGATACCCAGTCGGGCTGTCGGGGTCTGATTCCAGACACGCGGGCCTTTGAGAAGCCGCTGAAGCGCAGCCTCAGCCTAGACTCTCGCAGGTGCCCACGGCCTTCCTCGGTCCCTCGCATCCATGGAGATTCCTCTGAAGGGGAATCCTGGCCTCCACTCAGGTGACTTTCCCGGCTCCCAAGGGAGACGGGGGATCCACTGAGGGAGACGCAGGGGAACCTGGCGCTCGAGACTTTGAGATCGGCAGCCGGGCTAGTCCCATTTAAGTGGCTGACGAGCGCCCGATGTTGTTTGCCATAGACGGCTTCCTTCTATAAGGACAGTGAAGGAAAAGGCAGGCTCGGATGCCTATACTCACCTCCGAAGTTATCCCGCACGAGCCCACAAAAATGATGCAGCTTCTCACACCACAAGGGTATGAAACTAGAAACAAACAGCGCAAGTAAAATGAAAAAGCCTACCACCGCGTGGAGGTTTAACAACATGCTCCTGAATAACCAACGAATCGTGGGGCGGAGCCAACATGGCGGCGTGAGTAGGACAGTGGGAATCTCCTCCCAAAAACATATATATTTTTGAAAATACAACAAATACAACTAATCCTAAAAGAGAGACCAGAAGACATAGGACAACAGCCAGACTACATCCACATGTGCGAGAGCCCAGTGCCTGGTAAAAGGGGTAAGATACAAGCCCCGGCCCGGCAGGACCCAAGCACCCCTCACCCCAGCTCCCGGCGGGAGGAGTCGGAGCGGGGAGAGAGAGGGAGTCCAGGACTGCTAAACACGCAGCCCTAGCAATCCGTACCAGAGCGCAGACACAGTGCATGCTTGGAGGGCTGGAAACTATGGAAACAGGGCAGCAAGACCTCTGAGCGGGTGCCCAAGCTGATGCCCCTGTGACAAAGAAAAGCGGGTGCTTTTTGAAAGTCTTAAACGGACAGGGACGCAACAGCTGGATGGAAACAACACAGGTCACAGTCCAGCAGCTGGAAATTCCAGGGAAAACCGGGCGCACTAACCCCCTGGGCAACACCTCTGAGACCCCTCACGGAGGTAAACAGCCAAACAGCCCCCCATCCATTACCCCTCCGAGGCGCGGCAATAGCAGAGAAGCAGCCTAAGGCTGGTCACACCCTCAGCAAGGGAGCTTCCTCCATACCGGCCGGGCAAGACACAAAGACCCAGTCTACACGCAAGTACCCAACACAAGCCACTAGGGGTCGCAGTTGTCGCAGTAAAGAAAGGCCAGTAGCAAGTGGAAAGTTTGGCCCTCCCAGCTGACAGTCAATAGCACCTATCAACATGAAAAGGGAAAAAACATTTGATCCAGACAAGAATAACCCAGACAGCTTTGGCATCTGCTACATCTTCCCCTGAGAAGGTACCTGGGGAGATAGATTTAACCAGTCTTCCTGAAAAAGAATTCAAAACAAAAGTCATAACCATCCTGATGGACTTGCAGAGAAATATGCAAGAACTAAGGAAGGAGAATACAGAAATAAAACAAGCTCTGGAAGGACTTCAAAACAGAATGGACGAGATGCAAGAGACCATTAGTGGACTAGAAAACAGATATCAGCAACACAGAGAAGCTGATGCAGAGAGAGATAAAAGGATCTCCAGGAATGAAAGAATTCTAAGAGAGCCGAGTGACCAACGAAATGGAACAATATCCGCACTATAGAGGTACCAGAAGAAGAAGAGAGAGAAAAAGGGATAGAAAGTGTCTTTGAAGAAATAATCGCTGAGAACTTCCGCAAACTAGGGGAGGAAATGGCCTCTCAGACCACAGAGGTACACAGAACTCCCATGACAAGGGATCCAAGGAGGGCAACACCAAGACACATAATAAATAAATGGCAAAGATCAAAGACAAGGACAAAGTATTACAGGCAGCCAGAGAGAAAAAAAAGGTCACCTATAAAGGAAAACCCATCAGGCTATCATCAGACTTCTCAACAGAAACCAAACAGGCCAGAAGAGAATGGCATGATATACTTAATGCAATGAAACAGAAGGGCCTCGAACCAACACTACTGTATCCAGCACGATTATCATTTAAATATGAAGGAGGGATTAAACAATTCCCAGACAAGCAAAAGTTGAGGGAATTTGCCTCCCACAAACCACCTCTACCGGGCATCTTACACAGACTGCTCTAGAAGGGAGCACTCCTAAAAAGAGCACAGAACAAAACACCCAACATATGAAGAAGGGAGGAGGAGGAATAAGAAGGGACAGAAATAAAGAATCATCACGCCGTGTTTATAATAGCTCAACAAGCGAGTTAAATTAGACAGTAAGATAGTAAAGAAGCTAACCCTGAACCTTTGGTAACCACAAACTTAAAGCCTGCAATGGCAATAAGTACATACCTTTCAATAATCACCCTAAATGTAAATGGACTGAATGCACCAATCAAAAGACACAGAGTAACAGAATGGATAAAAAAGCAAGATCCATCCATATGCTACTTACAAGAGACTCACCTCAAACCCAAAGACATGCACACACTTAAAGTCAAGGGATGGAAAAAGATATTGCATGCAAAAAACAGAGAGAAAAAAGCAGGTGTTGCAATACTAGTATCAGACAAAACAGACTTCAAAATAAAGAAAGTAACAAAAGATAAAGAAGGACATTACATAATGATAAAGGGCTCAGTCCAACAAGAGGATATAACCATTCTAAATATATATGCACCCAATACAGGAGCACCAACATATCTGAAACAAATACTAACAGAACTAAAGGAGGAAATAGAATGCAAAGCATTCATTCTGGGAGATTTCAACACACCATTCACTCCAAAGGACAGATCCACCAGACAGAAAATAAGTAAGGACACAGAGGCACTGAACAACACACTAGAACACATGGACCTAATAGACATCTACAGAACTCTACATCCAAAAGCAACAGGATACACATTCTTCTCAAGGGCACATGGAACATTCTCCAGAATAGACCAAATACTAGGCCACAAAAAGAGCCTCAGTAAATTCCAAAGGACTGAAATGCTACCAACCAACTTTTCAGACCACAAAGGCATAAAACTAGAAATAAACTGTACAAAGAAAGCAAAAAGGCTCACAAACACATGGAGGCTTAACAACACGCTCCTAAATAATCAATGGATCAATGAACAAATTAAAATGGAGATCCAGCAATATATGGAAATAAATGACAACAAAACCACAAAGAACCAACTTGTGTGGGATACAGCAAAAGCAGTCTTAAGAGGAAAGTATATAGCAATCCAGGCATATTTAAAGAAGGAAGAACAATCCCAAATGAATGGTCTAATGTCACAATTATCGAAATTGGAAAAAGAAGAACAAATGAGGCCTAAGGTCAGCAGAAGGAGGGACATAATAAAGATCAGAGAAGAAATAAATAAAATTGAGAAGAATAAAACAATAGGAAAAATCAATGAAACCAAGAGCTGGTTCTTCCAGAAAATAAACAAAATAGATAAGCCTCTGGCCAGACTTATTAAGAGGAAAAGAGAGTCAACACAAATCAACAGAATCAGAAACGAGAAAGGAAAAATCACGACGGACCCTGCAGAAATACAAAGAATTATTAGAGACTACTATGAAAACCTCTATGCTAACAAGCTGGGAAACCTAGGAGAAATGGACAACTTCCTAGAAAAATACAACCTTCCAAGACTGACCCAGAAAGAAACAGAAAATCTAAACAGACCAATTACCAGCAACAAAATTGAAGCGGTAATCAAAAAACTACCAAAGAACAAAACCCCCGGGCCAGATGGATTTACCTCGGAATTTTATCAGACGTACAGGGAAGACATAATACTCATTCTCCTTAAAGTTTTCCAAAAAATAGAAGAGGAGGGGATACTCCCAAACTCATTCTATGAAGCCAAGATCACCCTAATACCAAAACCAGGCAAAGACCCCAACAACAACAAAAAATACAGACCAATATCCCTGATGAACGTAGATGCAAAAATACTCAACAAAATATTAGCAAACCGAATTCAAAAATACATCAAGAGGATCGTACACCATGACCAAGTGGGATTCATCCCAGGGATGCAAGGATGGTACAACATTCGAAAATCCATCAGCATCATCCACCACATCAACAAAAAGAAAGACAAAAACTACATGATCATCTCCATAGATGCTGAGAAAGCATTTGACAAAATTCAACAACCATTCATGATAAAAACTCTCAGCAAAATGGGAATAGGGGGCAAGTACCACAACATAATAAAGGCCATTTATGATAAACCCACAGCCAACATTATACTGAACAGCAAGAAGCTGAAAGCTTTTCCTCTGAGATCGGGAACTAGACAGGGATGCCCACTCTCCCCACTGTTGTTTAACATAGTACTGGAGGTCCTAGCCACGGCAATCAGACAAAACAAAGAAATACAAGGAATCCAGATTGGTAAAGAAGAAGTTAAACTGTCACCAGTTTCAGATGACATGATATTGTACATAAAAAACCCTAAAGACTCCACCCCAAAACTACTAGAACTGGTATCGGAATACAGCAAAGTTGCAGGATACAAAATCAACACACAGAAATATGTGGCTTTCCTATACACTAACAATGAACCAACAGAAAGAGAAATCAGGAAAACAACTCCATTCACAATTGCATCAAAAAGAATAAAATACCTAGGAATAAACCTAACCAAAGAAGTGAAAGACCTATACTCTGAAAACTACAAGTCACTCTTAAGAGAAATTAAAGGGGACACTAACAGATGGAAACTCATCCCATGCTCGTGGCTAGGAAGAATTAATATCGTCAAAATGGCCATCCTGCCCAAACCAATATTCAGATTTGATGCAATCCCTATGAAACTACCAGCAACATTCTTCAATGGACTGGAACAAATAATTCAAAAACTCATATGGGAACACCAAGGACCATGAATAGCCAAAGCAATCCTGAGAAAGAAGAATAAAGTAGGGGGGATCTCACTCCCCAACTTCAAGTTCTACTATAAAGCCATAGTAATCAAGACAATTTGGTACTGGCACAAGAACAGAGCCACAGACCAGTGGAACAGACTAGAGACTCCAGACATTAACCCAAACATATATGGTCAATTCATATTTGATAAAGGAGCCATGGACATACAATGGCGAAATGACAGTCTCTTCAACAGATGGTGCAGGCAAAACTGGACAGCTACATGTAGGAGAATGAAACTGGACCATTGTCTAACCCCATATACAAAAGTAAACTCAAAATGGATCAAAGTCCTGAATGTAAGTCACGAAACCATTAAACTCTTGGAAGAAAACATAGGCACAAACCTCTTAGACATAAACATGAGTGACCTCTTCTTGAACATATCTCCCCGGGCAAGGAAAACAACAGCAAAAATGAACAAGTGGGACTATATTAAGCTGAAAAGCTTCTGTACAGCAAAAGACACCATCAATAGAACAAAAAGGAACCCTACAGTATGGGAGAATATATTTGAAAATGACACATCCGATAAAGGCTTGATGTCCAAAATATATAAAGAGCTCACACGCCTCAACAAACAAAAAACAAATAATCCAATTAAAAAATGGGCAGAGGAACTGAACAGACAGTTCCCCAAAAAGGAAATACAGATGGCCAACATACATATGAAAAGATGCTCCACATAGCTAATTATCAGAGAAATGCAAATTAAAACTACAATGAGGTATCACCTCACACCAGTAAGGATGGCTGCCATCCAAAAGACAAACAACAACAAATGTTGGCGAGACTGTGGAGAAAGGGGAACCCTCCTACACTGCTGGTGGGAATGTAAATTAGTTCAACCATTGTGGAAAGCAGTATGGAGGTTCATCAAAATGCTTAAAACAGACCTACCATTTGACCCAGGAACTTCACTCCTAGGAATTTACCCTAAGAACGCAGCAATCAAGTTTGAGAAAGACAGATGCACCCCTATGTTTATCGCAACACTATTTACAATAGCCAAGAATTGGAAGCAACCTAAATGTCCATCGGTAGATGAATGGATAAAGAAGATGTGGTACATATACACAATGGAATACTACTCAGCCATAAGAAGAGGGTAAATCCTACCATCTGCAGCAACATGGATGGAGCTGTAGGGTATTATGCTCAGTGAAATAAGCCAAGCAGAGTAAGAGAAATACCAAATGATTTCACTCATCAGTGGAGTATAAGAACAAAGGAAAAACTGAAGGAACAAAACAGCAGCGGAATCACAGAACCCAAGAATGGAGTAACAGGTACCAAAGGGAAAGGGACTGGGGACGATGGATGGGTAGGGAGGGATAAAGAGGGGGAAGAAAAAGGGGGGTATTAAGATTATCGTGCATAATAGGGGGGTGGGAGAAACAGGAGGGCTGTACAACACAGAGAACACAAGTAGTGATTCTACAACATTTTGCTATGCTGATGGACAGTGGCTGTAATGGGGTTTATAGGGGGGACCTGGTATAGGGGAGAGCCTAGTAAATATAATATTCTTCATGTAATTGTAGATTAATGATAACAAAATAAAAATGAATAAAGGAAGGAAGAAAGGATGGAAGGAAGGAAGGAAGAAAGGAGGGAGGGTAGGAGGGAAGGAGGGAGGGAGGGAGGGAGAGGAGGGAAGGAAGGGTTAATACCATTACCTTTTTTGTAAGATAGAGCTAAATTTAACATAGTGCGCCACTTATTGTTATAAGGCCACAGATTACCTGTTGAATAGCCTTAGTTTCTTCATTTCTAAAACAGGGAAGGGCAACAGAGCCAACATCATAGTATATAATTTAACATGATTAGAACAATTCCCATTGCACAGCAAATACACAATAAGTATTAGCAAGTATCTATTATAAGTTCTTTCTATCACACATGAACTCATGAAGGTTAAGTTTTTAGAGATTATAGGACCAACCTCAGATAGGCTGGTGAAGACCAGACTCTATTCAATACCCTGGGGATGTTACTTTTGCAAAGGGAATGTGCTAGAAAAATTTTTTTCCTTCTTTTATTTTTCCAGTTAGCTCACACAATACACTTCTTGTTACTGAGAGCCACCAGTAGGGAAGCTCACTGTAATTAAAAGATTGATCTTCTGGAAACAATGCTTAATAACAGGCACAAAAAAGTGTGTAATTCTGCATTTTCAAACACTGTCCTCAAGTTAATTTAACTTGAGCTGTTTGTGAACTACCTACAAAGTCTATAATCAGTATGTACAGGCTGAAGTCAATGGACCAGAGAGAAGAGGAGACAAACTCCAACTGGCCACATCATTGAGATCAGGGGAGCCTTGTGAAAAAAAAAACAGGTGAACACACATTTTATATGCTCCAGATGCCAACAGATTTGCAATGGCAATTCTTTGTATTTTGTGTGTTCTCTAAAGGAAAAATCCATCTTTATGCATGTGTGTGTGTGTGTGTGTGTGTGTGTGTGTGTGTGTGTGTGTCAAGTATAGTGGGAAAAACACTTGGTATATAGAAAAGACAAAAAATAAAAATGGTTCTGAGCAAAAAAAAAAATATAGTCAACAAAATATTAGCACACCAAATTCAAAAATACATAAAAAAGATCATCCATCATGAACAAGTAGGACTTATTCCAGGGAAGCAAAGATGGTACAGTATCACAAAATCCAACATCATCCACCACATCAACAATCAGAAGGACAAAAACCACATGATCACATCCACAGAAGCTGAAAAAACATTTAACAATATTCAACATCCATTCATGATAAAAACTCTCAACAAAATGGGTATACAGGGCAAGTACCTCAACATAATAAAGGCCGTATATGACAAGGCCACAGCCAACATCATACTTAACAGCAAGAAGCTGAAAGCTTTTCCGCTGACATCGGGAACAAGACGGGGATGCCCACTCTCCCCACTGTTATTCAACATAGTACTGGAGGTTCTAGCCATGGCAATCAGACAAAACAAAGAAATACAAGGCATCCAGATTGGTAAAGAACAAGTCAAACCGTCACTATTGGCAGATGACATGATATTGTACTTAAAAAAACCCTAAAGACTCCACCGCATTTTTTTTTCCTAGACACTAAAGATGAATTAGCAGAAAGAGAAATCAGGAAAACACTTGCATTCACAATTGCATCAACAAGAATAAAATACCTAGGAATAAACCTAACCAAGGAACTGAAAGACCTACCATACCCTGAAAACTACAAGACACTCTTAACAGATACTAAAGAGGACACAAACAAATGGAAACTCTTCCCATGCTCCTGCCTAGGAGGAATTAATATTATCAAAATGGGCATCCTGCCTAAAGCAATCTACAGATTCAATGCAATCAGCCTCAAATTACCAACAGCATTCTTCAACGAACCGGACACATTTTTATGAGATAACAAGTACAGCATTTTGTCAGGAGTAAGGGCGAAGCGCAGATCTCCTACCTTGCGGTGCTGAGCAACGGGGTCCGGGGCACTGACGAAGTCAGAGGCACACATCGAGCGAGTAAAGGACGTAAAGAGCACCCTTGCCTCACCCAGAGGCTGGGGCGGCCTGGAGAAGCAGGCTGGAAGTCAGGCAGACAGAAAGAGAGACACTCCTCATGGATACCCAGTCGGGCTGTCGGGGTCTGATTCCAGACACACGGGCCTTTGAGAAGCCGCTGAAGCGCAGCCTCAGCCTAGACTCTCGCAGGTGCCCACGGCCTTCCTCGGTCCCTCGCATCCATGGAGATTCCTCTGAAGGGGAATCCTGGCCTCCACTCAGGTGACTTTCCCGGCTCCCAAGGGAGACGGGGGATCCACTGAGGGAGACGCAGGGGAACCTGGCGCTCGAGACTTTGAGATCGGCAGCCGGGCTAGTCCCATTTAAGTGGCTGACGAGCGCCCGATGTTGTTTGCCATAGACGGCTTCCTTCTATAAGGACAGTGAAGGAAAAGGCAGGCTCGGATGCCTATACTCACCTCCGAAGTTATCCCGCACGAGCCCACAAAAATGATGCAGCTTCTCACACCACAAGGGTATGAAACTAGAAATAAACAGCGCAAGTAAAATGAAAAAGCCTACCACCGCGTGGAGGCTTAACAACATGCTCCTGAATAACCAACGGATCAATGACCGAATAAAAACAGAGATCAAGCAATATAAGGAGACAAATTGCAGCAATAACTGAACAACACAAAATCCGTGGGACACAGACAAGGCGGTGCTAAGAGGGAAGTATATTGCAATACAGGCCTCCCTCAGGAGAGAAGAACAATACCATATGAGCAGTCTAAACTGAAAACTATCACAACAAGAAAAAGAAGAACAAATGGGGCCCATAGTCAGCAGGAGGAGGAACACAATAAAGAGTGGAGCAGAAATAAATAAAACCGAGAAGAATGAAACAACACAAAGAATCGATGAAAGCAGGAGCTGATTCTTGGAGAAAATAAACAAAATGGATAAAGCCCTAGCCAGACTAAACAAGAAAAAACGAGAGCCTGCACACATAAACAGAATCGGAAATGAGAAAGGAAAAATCACTACAGAAACCACAGAAATACAAAGAATTATGAGAGAATGCCATGAAAAATCATATACTAACACACTGGATAACCTACAAGAAATGGACAACTTTCTAGAAAAATGCAACCCTCCAAGGCTAACCCAGAAAGAAAAGAAAACTGAACAGATCAATTCCTAGGAACAAAATTGAACCGGCAATCAAAAAACTACCTAAGAACAAAACACCAGAACCAGACGGCTGCACCGCTGACCTTAATCAAACATGTAGTGAAGATCTAATAGTCATCCTCCTTAAACTTTTCCAAAAAGTAGAAGAAGAGGAAATACTTCCAAACTCATTCTACGAGGACAGCATCACCTTAATACCAAAACCAGGCAAAGACACCACAAAAAAAGAAAATTACAGACCAATATCGCCAAAGAAAATACATGCAAAAATACTCAACAATCCACTTCTAGGAATTTACCCCAAGAATGCAGCAGCCCAGTTTGAAAAAGACAGATGCACCCGTATGTTTATCGCAGCACTATTCACAACAGCCAAGAAATGGAAGCAACCTAAGTGTCCACCATCAGTTAGATGAATGGCTAAAGAAGATGTGGTACATATACACAATGGGATATTATTCAGCCATAAGAAAACAAATCCTACCATTTGAAAACATCATGGATGGAGTTAGAGGGTATTATGCTCAGTGAAATAAGCCAGTTAGAGAGAGACAAGCACCAAATGATTTCACTCATATGTGGAGTATAAAAACAAAGAAAAACTGAAGGAACAAAACAGCAGCAGAATCACAGAATCCAAGAATGGACAAACAGTTACCAAAGGAAAATGGACAGGGGAGGATGGGCAGGAAGGGAGGGATAAGGGGAAAAAAGAAAGGGGGCATTACGATTAGCATGGATAATGTGGCGGGGGGTAATGGGAAGGGCTGGGCAACACAGAGAAGACAAATAGTGATTCTACAACATCTGGCTAAGCTGATGGACAGTGACTGTAATGGGGTTTGTGGTTGGGGGGACTTGGTGAAGGGGGGAGCCTAGTAAACATAATGTTCTTCATGTATTTTGTAGATTAATGATAACAAAATAAAAATGAAAAAAGGAAGGAAGGAAGGAGGGAAGGATGGAAGGAAGGAGGGAAGGAAGGAAGGAAGGAAGGAGGGAAGGATGGAAGGAAGGAGGGAAGGAAGGAAGGAAGGAAGGAAGGAGGAAAGAAGGAAGGAAGAAATTAGGAAGGAGGGAGGGAGGGAAGAAGGGACGGAAGGAGGGGTTAATACCGTTACCTTTGTGGTAATATAGAGCTAAATTTAACATAGTGCTCCACTTACTGTTATAAGGCCACAGACTAACTGTTGAATAGCCTTAGTTTCTTCACTTCTAAAACAGGGAAGGATAGCAGAGCCAACCTCATAGTATATAATTTCACATGATTAGCACAATTCCCATTGCACAGCAAATACACAATAAGTATTAGCATGCATCTATTATAAGTTCTCTCCATCAGACATGAACTCATGAAGGTTAAGTTTTTAGAGATTATAGGACCAACCTTAGATAGGCTGGTGAAGACCAGACTCTATTCAATACCCTGGAGAAGTTACTTTTGCAAAAGGAATGGGCTAGAAAAATTTTTTTCCTTCTTTTATTTTTCCAGTTAGCTCACACAATACACTTCTTGTTACTGAGAGCCACCAGTAGGGAAGCTCACTGTAATTAAAAGATTGATCTTCTGGAAACAATGCTTAATAACAGGCACAAAAAAGTGTGTAATTCTGCATTTTCAAACACTGTCCTCAAGTTAATTTAATTTGAGCTGTTTGTGAACTACCTACAAAGTCTATAATCAGTATGTACAGGCTGAAGTCAATGGACCAGAGAGAAGAGGAGACAAACTTCAACTGGCCACTTCATTGAGGTCAGGGGGGCCTTGTGAAAAAAAAAGCAGATGAACACACATTTTATATGCTCCAGGTGCTAACAGATTTGCAATGGCAATTCTAAAGGAAAAATCTATCTTTATGCATATACATGTGTGTGTGTGTGTGTGTGTGTGTGTGTGTGTGTGTGTGTGTGTGTGTGTGTGTGTGTGTGTCAGGTATAGTGGGAAAAACGCTTGGTATATTGAGAAGACAAAAAATAAAAATGGTTCTCAGCAAAAAAAAAAATACTCAACAAAATATTAGCACACCAAACTCAAAAATACATCAAAAAGATCATCCATCATGAACAAGTAGGACTTATTCCAGGGAAACAAGGATGGTACAGTATTAGAAAATCGAACATCATCCACCAGATCAACAAAAAGGAGGACAAAAACCACATGATCACATCCACAGATGCTGAAAAAACGTCTGACACGATTCAACATCCATTCATGATAAAAACTCTCAACAAAATGGGTATACAGGGCAAGTACCTCAACATAATAAAGGCCGTATATGACAAGCCCACAGCCAACATCATACTTAACAGCGAGAAGCTGAAAGCTTTTCCTCTGACATCGGGAACAGGACAGGGATGCTCACTCACCCCACTGCTATTCAACATACTACTGGAGGTCCTAGGCACGGCAATGAGACAAAACAAAGAAATACAAGGCATCCAGATTGGTAAAGAACAAGTCAAACTGTAGCTATCTGCCGATGACATGATATTTCTTGTACATAAAAAAAACCCTAAAGACTCCACTCCAAAACTACTAGAACTGATATCCAAATTCAGCAGAGTTGCAGGACACACAATTAATACACAGAAACCTGTTGCCTTCCTATCCACTAACGATGAACTAGCAGAAAGAGAAATCAGGAAAACAATCCCATTCACAATTGCATCAACAAGAATAAAATACCTAGGAATAAACCTAACCAAGGAACTGAAAGACCTACCATACCCTGAAAACTACAAGACACTCTTAACAGATACTAAAGAGGACACAAACAAATGGAAACTCATCCCATGCTCCTGCCTAGGAGGAATTAATATTATCAAAATGGGCATCCTGCCTAAAGCAATCTACAGATTCAATGCAATCAGCCTCAAATTACCAACAGCATTCTTCAACGAACCGGACACATTTTTATGAGATAACAAGTACAGCATTTCGTCAGGAGTAAGGGCGAAGCGCAGATCTCCTACCTTGCGGTGCTGAGCAACGGGGTCCGGGGCACTGACGAAGTCAGAGGCACACATCGAGCGAGTAAAGGACGTAAAGAGCACCCTTGCCTCACCCAGAGGCTGGGGCGGCCTGGAGAAGCAGGCTGGAAGTCAGGCAGACAGAAAGAGAGACACTCCTCATGGATACCCAGTCGGGCTGTCGGGGTCTGATTCCAGACACGCGGGCCTTTGAGAAGCCGCTGAAGCGCAGCCTCAGCCTAGACTCTCGCAGGTGCCCACGGCCTTCCTCGGTCCCTCGCATCCATGGAGATTCCTCTGAAGGGGAATCCTGGCCTCCACTCAGGTGACTTTCCCGGCTCCCAAGGGAGACGGGGGATCCACTGAGGGAGACGCAGGGGAACCTGGCGCTCGAGACTTTGAGATCGGCAGCCGGGCTAGTCCCATTTAAGTGGCTGACGAGCGCCCGATGTTGTTTGCCATAGACGGCTTCCTTCTATAAGGACAGTGAAGGAAAAGGCAGGCTCGGATGCCTATACTCACCTCCGAAGTTATCCCGCACGAGCCCACAAAAATGATGCAGCTTCTCACACCACAAGGGTATGAAACTAGAAACAAACAGCGCAAGTAAAATGAAAAAGCCTACCACCGCGTGGAGGTTTAACAACATGCTCCTGAATAACCAACGAATCGTGGGGCGGAGCCAACATGGCGGCGTGAGTAGGACAGTGGGAATCTCCTCCCAAAAACATATATATTTTTGAAAATACAACAAATACAACTAATCCTAAAAGAGAGACCAGAAGACATAGGACAACAGCCAGACTACATCCACATGTGCGAGAGCCCAGTGCCTGGTAAAAGGGGTAAGATACAAGCCCCGGCCCGGCAGGACCCAAGCACCCCTCACCCCAGCTCCCGGCGGGAGGAGTCGGAGCGGGGAGAGAGAGGGAGTCCAGGACTGCTAAACACGCAGCCCTAGCAATCCGTACCAGAGCGCAGACACAGTGCATGCTTGGAGGGCTGGAAACTATGGAAACAGGGCAGCAAGACCTCTGAGCGGGTGCCCAAGCTGATGCCCCTGTGACAAAGAAAAGCGGGTGCTTTTTGAAAGTCTTAAACGGACAGGGACGCAACAGCTGGATGGAAACAACACAGGTCACAGTCCAGCAGCTGGAAATTCCAGGGAAAACCGGGCGCACTAACCCCCTGGGCAACACCTCTGAGACCCCTCACGGAGGTAAACAGCCAAACAGCCCCCCATCCATTACCCCTCCGAGGCGCGGCAATAGCAGAGAAGCAGCCTAAGGCTGGTCACACCCTCAGCAAGGGAGCTTCCTCCATACCGGCCGGGCAAGACACAAAGACCCAGTCTACACGCAAGTACCCAACACAAGCCACTAGGGGTCGCAGTTGTCGCAGTAAAGAAAGGCCAGTAGCAAGTGGAAAGTTTGGCCCTCCCAGCTGACAGTCAATAGCACCTATCAACATGAAAAGGGAAAAAACATTTGATCCAGACAAGAATAACCCAGACAGCTTTGGCATCTGCTACATCTTCCCCTGAGAAGGTACCTGGGGAGATAGATTTAACCAGTCTTCCTGAAAAAGAATTCAAAACAAAAGTCATAACCATCCTGATGGACTTGCAGAGAAATATGCAAGAACTAAGGAAGGAGAATACAGAAATAAAACAAGCTCTGGAAGGACTTCAAAACAGAATGGACGAGATGCAAGAGACCATTAGTGGACTAGAAAACAGATATCAGCAACACAGAGAAGCTGATGCAGAGAGAGATAAAAGGATCTCCAGGAATGAAAGAATTCTAAGAGAGCCGAGTGACCAACGAAACGGAACAATATCCGCACTATAGAGGTACCAGAAGAAGAAGAGAGAGAAAAAGGGATAGAAAGTGTCTTTGAAGAAATAATCGCTGAGAACTTCCGCAAACTAGGGGAGGAAATGGCCTCTCAGACCACAGAGGTACACAGAACTCCCATGACAAGGGATCCAAGGAGGGCAACACCAAGACACATAATAAATAAATGGCAAAGATCAAAGACAAGGACAAAGTATTACAGGCAGCCAGAGAGAAAAAAAAGGTCACCTATAAAGGAAAACCCATCAGGCTATCATCAGACTTCTCAACAGAAACCAAACAGGCCAGAAGAGAATGGCATGATATACTTAATGCAATGAAACAGAAGGGCCTCGAACCAACACTACTGTATCCAGCACGATTATCATTTAAATATGAAGGAGGGATTAAACAATTCCCAGACAAGCAAAAGTTGAGGGAATTTGCCTCCCACAAACCACCTCTACCGGGCATCTTACACAGACTGCTCTAGAAGGGAGCACTCCTAAAAAGAGCACAGAACAAAACACCCAACATATGAAGAAGGGAGGAGGAGGAATAAGAAGGGACAGAAATAAAGAATCATCACGCCGTGTTTATAATAGCTCAACAAGCGAGTTAAATTAGACAGTAAGATAGTAAAGAAGCTAACCCTGAACCTTTGGTAACCACAAACTTAAAGCCTGCAATGGCAATAAGTACATACCTTTCAATAATCACCCTAAATGTAAATGGACTGAATGCACCAATCAAAAGACACAGAGTAACAGAATGGATAAAAAAGCAAGATCCATCCATATGCTACTTACAAGAGACTCACCTCAAACCCAAAGACATGCACACACTTAAAGTCAAGGGATGGAAAAAGATATTGCATGCAAAAAACAGAGAGAAAAAAGCAGGTGTTGCAATACTAGTATCAGACAAAACAGACTTCAAAATAAAGAAAGTAACAAAAGATAAAGAAGGACATTACATAATGATAAAGGGCTCAGTCCAACAAGAGGATATAACCATTCTAAATATATATGCACCCAATACAGGAGCACCAACATATCTGAAACAAATACTAACAGAACTAAAGGAGGAAATAGAATGCAAAGCATTCATTCTGGGAGATTTCAACACACCATTCACTCCAAAGGACAGATCCACCAGACAGAAAATAAGTAAGGACACAGAGGCACTGAACAACACACTAGAACACATGGACCTAATAGACATCTACAGAACTCTACATCCAAAAGCAACAGGATACACATTCTTCTCAAGGGCACATGGAACATTCTCCAGAATAGACCAAATACTAGGCCACAAAAAGAGCCTCAGTAAATTCCAAAGGACTGAAATGCTACCAACCAACTTTTCAGACCACAAAGGCATAAAACTAGAAATAAACTGTACAAAGAAAGCAAAAAGGCTCACAAACACATGGAGGCTTAACAACACGCTCCTAAATAATCAATGGATCAATGAACAAATTAAAATGGAGATCCAGCAATATATGGAAATAAATGACAACAAAACCACAAAGAACCAACTTGTGTGGGATACAGCAAAAGCAGTCTTAAGAGGAAAGTATATAGCAATCCAGGCATATTTAAAGAAGGAAGAACAATCCCAAATGAATGGTCTAATGTCACAATTATCGAAATTGGAAAAAGAAGAACAAATGAGGCCTAAGGTCAGCAGAAGGAGGGACATAATAAAGATCAGAGAAGAAATAAATAAAATTGAGAAGAATAAAACAATAGGAAAAATCAATGAAACCAAGAGCTGGTTCTTCCAGAAAATAAACAAAATAGATAAGCCTCTGGCCAGACTTATTAAGAGGAAAAGAGAGTCAACACAAATCAACAGAATCAGAAACGAGAAAGGAAAAATCACGACGGACCCTGCAGAAATACAAAGAATTATTAGAGACTACTATGAAAACCTCTATGCTAACAAGCTGGGAAACCTAGGAGAAATGGACAACTTCCTAGAAAAATACAACCTTCCAAGACTGACCCAGAAAGAAACAGAAAATCTAAACAGACCAATTACCAGCAACAAAATTGAAGCGGTAATCAAAAAACTACCAAAGAACAAAACCCCCGGGCCAGATGGATTTACCTCGGAATTTTATCAGACGTACAGGGAAGACATAATACTCATTCTCCTTAAAGTTTTCCAAAAAATAGAAGAGGAGGGGATACTCCCAAACTCATTCTATGAAGCCAAGATCACCCTAATACCAAAACCAGGCAAAGACCCCAACAACAACAAAAAATACAGACCAATATCCCTGATGAACGTAGATGCAAAAATACTCAACAAAATATTAGCAAACCGAATTCAAAAATACATCAAGAGGATCGTACACCATGACCAAGTGGGATTCATCCCAGGGATGCAAGGATGGTACAACATTCGAAAATCCATCAGCATCATCCACCACATCAACAAAAAGAAAGACAAAAACTACATGATCATCTCCATAGATGCTGAGAAAGCATTTGACAAAATTCAACAACCATTCATGATAAAAACTCTCAGCAAAATGGGAATAGGGGGCAAGTACCACAACATAATAAAGGCCATTTATGATAAACCCACAGCCAACATTATACTGAACAGCAAGAAGCTGAAAGCTTTTCCTCTGAGATCGGGAACTAGACAGGGATGCCCACTCTCCCCACTGTTGTTTAACATAGTACTGGAGGTCCTAGCCACGGCCATCAGACAAAACAAAGAAATACAAGGAATCCAGATTGGTAAAGAAGAAGTTAAACTGTCACCAGTTTCAGATGACATGATATTGTACATAAAAAACCCTAAAGACTCCACCCCAAAACTACTAGAACTGGTATCGGAATACAGCAAAGTTGCAGGATACAAAATCAACACACAGAAATATGTGGCTTTCCTATACACTAACAATGAACCAACAGAAAGAGAAATCAGGAAAACAACTCCATTCACAATTGCATCAAAAAGAATAAAATACCTAGGAATAAACCTAACCAAAGAAGTGAAAGACCTATACTCTGAAAACTACAAGTCACTCTTAAGAGAAATTAAAGGGGACACTAACAGATGGAAACTCATCCCATGCTCGTGGCTAGGAAGAATTAATATCGTCAAAATGGCCATCCTGCCCAAACCAATATTCAGATTTGATGCAATCCCTATGAAACTACCAGCAACATTCTTCAATGGACTGGAACAAATAATTCAAAAACTCATATGGGAACACCAAGGACCATGAATAGCCAAAGCAATCCTGAGAAAGAAGAATAAAGTAGGGGGGATCTCACTCCCCAACTTCAAGTTCTACTATAAAGCCATAGTAATCAAGACAATTTGGTACTGGCACAAGAACAGAGCCACAGACCAGTGGAACAGACTAGAGACTCCAGACATTAACCCAAACATATATGGTCAATTCATATTTGATAAAGGAGCCATGGACATACAATGGCGAAATGACAGTCTCTTCAACAGATGGTGCAGGCAAAACTGGACAGCTACATGTAGGAGAATGAAACTGGACCATTGTCTAACCCCATATACAAAAGTAAACTCAAAATGGATCAAAGTCCTGAATGTAAGTCACGAAACCATTAAACTCTTGGAAGAAAACATAGGCACAAACCTCTTAGACATAAACATGAGTGACCTCTTCTTGAACATATCTCCCCGGGCAAGGAAAACAACAGCAAAAATGAACAAGTGGGACTATATTAAGCTGAAAAGCTTCTGTACAGCAAAAGACACCATCAATAGAACAAAAAGGAACCCTACAGTATGGGAGAATATATTTGAAAATGACACATCCGATAAAGGCTTGATGTCCAAAATATATAAAGAGCTCACACGCCTCAACAAACAAAAAACAAATAATCCAATTAAAAAATGGGCAGAGGAACTGAACAGACAGTTCCCCAAAAAGGAAATACAGATGGCCAACATACATATGAAAAGATGCTCCACATAGCTAATTATCAGAGAAATGCAAATTAAAACTACAATGAGGTATCACCTCACACCAGTAAGGATGGCTGCCATCCAAAAGACAAACAACAACAAATGTTGGCGAGACTGTGGAGAAAGGGGAACCCTCCTACACTGCTGGTGGGAATGTAAATTAGTTCAACCATTGTGGAAAGCAGTATGGAGGTTCATCAAAATGCTTAAAACAGACCTACCATTTGACCCAGGAACTTCACTCCTAGGAATTTACCCTAAGAACGCAGCAATCAAGTTTGAGAAAGACAGATGCACCCCTATGTTTATCGCAACACTATTTACAATAGCCAAGAATTGGAAGCAACCTAAATGTCCATCGGTAGATGAATGGATAAAGAAGATGTGGTACATATACACAATGGAATACTACTCAGCCATAAGAAGAGGGTAAATCCTACCATCTGCAGCAACATGGATGGAGCTGTAGGGTATTATGCTCAGTGAAATAAGCCAAGCAGAGTAAGAGAAATACCAAATGATTTCACTCATCAGTGGAGTATAAGAACAAAGGAAAAACTGAAGGAACAAAACAGCAGCGGAATCACAGAACCCAAGAATGGAGTAACAGGTACCAAAGGGAAAGGGACTGGGGACGATGGATGGGTAGGGAGGGATAAAGAGGGGGAAGAAAAAGGGGGGTATTAAGATTATCGTGCATAATAGGGGGGTGGGAGAAACAGGAGGGCTGTACAACACAGAGAACACAAGTAGTGATTCTACAACATTTTGCTATGCTGATGGACAGTGGCTGTAATGGGGTTTATAGGGGGGACCTGGTATAGGGGAGAGCCTAGTAAATATAATATTCTTCATGTAATTGTAGATTAATGATAACAAAATAAAAATGAATAAAGGAAGGAAGAAAGGATGGAAGGAAGGAAGGAAGAAAGGAGGGAGGGTAGGAGGGAAGGAGGGAGGGAGGGAGGGAGAGGAGGGAAGGAAGGGTTAATACCATTACCTTTTTTGTAAGATAGAGCTAAATTTAACATAGTGCGCCACTTATTGTTATAAGGCCACAGATTACCTGTTGAATAGCCTTAGTTTCTTCATTTCTAAAACAGGGAAGGGCAACAGAGCCAACATCATAGTATATAATTTAACATGATTAGAACAATTCCCATTGCACAGCAAATACACAATAAGTATTAGCAAGTATCTATTATAAGTTCTTTCTATCACACATGAACTCATGAAGGTTAAGTTTTTAGAGATTATAGGACCAACCTCAGATAGGCTGGTGAAGACCAGACTCTATTCAATACCCTGGGGATGTTACTTTTGCAAAGGGAATGTGCTAGAAAAATTTTTTTCCTTCTTTTATTTTTCCAGTTAGCTCACACAATACACTTCTTGTTACTGAGAGCCACCAGTAGGGAAGCTCACTGTAATTAAAAGATTGATCTTCTGGAAACAATGCTTAATAACAGGCACAAAAAAGTGTGTAATTCTGCATTTTCAAACACTGTCCTCAAGTTAATTTAACTTGAGCTGTTTGTGAACTACCTACAAAGTCTATAATCAGTATGTACAGGCTGAAGTCAATGGACCAGAGAGAAGAGGAGACAAACTCCAACTGGCCACATCATTGAGATCAGGGGAGCCTTGTGAAAAAAAAAACAGGTGAACACACATTTTATATGCTCCAGATGCCAACAGATTTGCAATGGCAATTCTTTGTATTTTGTGTGTTCTCTAAAGGAAAAATCCATCTTTATGCATGTGTGTGTGTGTGTGTGTGTGTGTGTGTGTGTGTGTGTGTGTCAAGTATAGTGGGAAAAACACTTGGTATATAGAAAAGACAAAAAATAAAAATGGTTCTGAGCAAAAAAAAAAATATAGTCAACAAAATATTAGCACACCAAATTCAAAAATACATAAAAAAGATCATCCATCATGAACAAGTAGGACTTATTCCAGGGAAGCAAAGATGGTACAGTATCACAAAATCCAACATCATCCACCACATCAACAATCAGAAGGACAAAAACCACATGATCACATCCACAGAAGCTGAAAAAACATTTAACAATATTCAACATCCATTCATGATAAAAACTCTCAACAAAATGGGTATACAGGGCAAGTACCTCAACATAATAAAGGCCGTATATGACAAGGCCACAGCCAACATCATACTTAACAGCAAGAAGCTGAAAGCTTTTCCGCTGACATCGGGAACAAGACGGGGATGCCCACTCTCCCCACTGTTATTCAACATAGTACTGGAGGTTCTAGCCATGGCAATCAGACAAAACAAAGAAATACAAGGCATCCAGATTGGTAAAGAACAAGTCAAACCGTCACTATTGGCAGATGACATGATATTGTACTTAAAAAAACCCTAAAGACTCCACCGCATTTTTTTTTCCTAGACACTAAAGATGAATTAGCAGAAAGAGAAATCAGGAAAACACTTGCATTCACAATTGCATCAACAAGAATAAAATACCTAGGAATAAACCTAACCAAGGAACTGAAAGACCTACCATACCCTGAAAACTACAAGACACTCTTAACAGATACTAAAGAGGACACAAACAAATGGAAACTCTTCCCATGCTCCTGCCTAGGAGGAATTAATATTATCAAAATGGGCATCCTGCCTAAAGCAATCTACAGATTCAATGCAATCAGCCTCAAATTACCAACAGCATTCTTCAACGAACCGGACACATTTTTATGAGATAACAAGTACAGCATTTCGTCAGGAGTAAGGGCGAAGCGCAGATCTCCTACCTTGCGGTGCTGAGCAACGGGGTCCGGGGCACTGACGAAGTCAGAGGCACACATCGAGCGAGTAAAGGACGTAAAGAGCACCCTTGCCTCACCCAGAGGCTGGGGCGGCCTGGAGAAGCAGGCTGGAAGTCAGGCAGACAGAAAGAGAGACACTCCTCATGGATACCCAGTTGGGCTGTCGGGGTCTGATTCCAGACACGCGGGCCTTTGAGAAGCCGCTGAAGCGCAGCCTCAGCCTAGACTCTCGCAGGTGCCCACGGCCTTCCTCGGTCCCTCGCATCCATGGAGATTCCTCTGAAGGGGAATCCTGGCCTCCACTCAGGTGACTTTCCCGGCTCCCAAGGGAGACGGGGGATCCACTGAGGGAGACGCAGGGGAACCTGGCGCTCGAGACTTTGAGATCGGCAGCCGGGCTAGTCCCATTTAAGTGGCTGACGAGCGCCCGATGTTGTTTGCCATAGACGGCTTCCTTCTATAAGGACAGTGAAGGAAAAGGCAGGCTCGGATGCCTATACTCACCTCCGAAGTTATCCCGCACGAGCCCACAAAAATGATGCAGCTTCTCACACCACAAGGGTATGAAACTAGAAATAAACAGCGCAAGTAAAATGAAAAAGCCTACCACCGCGTGGAGGCTTAACAACATGCTCCTGAATAACCAACGGATCAATGACCGAATAAAAACAGAGATCAAGCAATATAAGGAGACAAATTGCAGCAATAACTGAACAACACAAAATCCGTGGGACACAGACAAGGCGGTGCTAAGAGGGAAGTATATTGCAATACAGGCCTCCCTCAGGAGAGAAGAACAATACCATATGAGCAGTCTAAACTGAAAACTATCACAACAAGAAAAAGAAGAACAAATGGGGCCCATAGTCAGCAGGAGGAGGAACACAATAAAGAGTGGAGCAGAAATAAATAAAACCGAGAAGAATGAAACAACACAAAGAATCGATGAAAGCAGGAGCTGATTCTTGGAGAAAATAAACAAAATGGATAAAGCCCTAGCCAGACTAAACAAGAAAAAACGAGAGCCTGCACACATAAACAGAATCGGAAATGAGAAAGGAAAAATCACTACAGAAACCACAGAAATACAAAGAATTATGAGAGAATGCCATGAAAAATCATATACTAACACACTGGATAACCTACAAGAAATGGACAACTTTCTAGAAAAATGCAACCCTCCAAGGCTAACCCAGAAAGAAAAGAAAACTGAACAGATCAATTCCTAGGAACAAAATTGAACCGGCAATCAAAAAACTACCTAAGAACAAAACACCAGAACCAGACGGCTGCACCGCTGACCTTAATCAAACATGTAGTGAAGATCTAATAGTCATCCTCCTTAAACTTTTCCAAAAAGTAGAAGAAGAGGAAATACTTCCAAACTCATTCTACGAGGACAGCATCACCTTAATACCAAAACCAGGCAAAGACACCACAAAAAAAGAAAATTACAGACCAATATCGCCAAAGAAAATACATGCAAAAATACTCAACAATCCACTTCTAGGAATTTACCCCAAGAATGCAGCAGCCCAGTTTGAAAAAGACAGATGCACCCATATGTTTATCGCAGCACTATTCACAACAGCCAAGAAATGGAAGCAACCTAAGTGTCCACCATCAGTTAGATGAATGGCTAAAGAAGATGTGGTACATATACACAATGGGATATTATTCAGCCATAAGAAAACAAATCCTACCATTTGAAAACATCATGGATGGAGTTAGAGGGTATTATGCTCAGTGAAATAAGCCAGTTAGAGAGAGACAAGCACCAAATGATTTCACTCATATGTGGAGTATAAAAACAAAGAAAAACTGAAGGAACAAAACAGCAGCAGAATCACAGAATCCAAGAATGGACAAACAGTTACCAAAGGAAAATGGACAGGGGAGGATGGGCAGGAAGGGAGGGATAAGGGGAAAAAAGAAAGGGGGCATTACGATTAGCATGGATAATGTGGCGGGGGGTAATGGGAAGGGCTGGGCAACACAGAGAAGACAAATAGTGATTCTACAACATCTGGCTAAGCTGATGGACAGTGACTGTAATGGGGTTTGTGGTTGGGGGGACTTGGTGAAGGGGGGAGCCTAGTAAACATAATGTTCTTCATGTATTTTGTAGATTAATGATAACAAAATAAAAATGAAAAAAGGAAGGAAGGAAGGAGGGAAGGATGGAAGGAAGGAGGGAAGGAAGGAAGGAAGGAAGGAGGGAAGGATGGAAGGAAGGAGGGAAGGAAGGAAGGAAGGAAGGAAGGAGGAAAGAAGGAAGGAAGAAATTAGGAAGGAGGGAGGGAGGGAAGAAGGGACGGAAGGAGGGGTTAATACCGTTACCTTTGTGGTAATATAGAGCTAAATTTAACATAGTGCTCCACTTACTGTTATAAGGCCACAGACTAACTGTTGAATAGCCTTAGTTTCTTCACTTCTAAAACAGGGAAGGATAGCAGAGCCAACCTCATAGTATATAATTTCACATGATTAGCACAATTCCCATTGCACAGCAAATACACAATAAGTATTAGCATGCATCTATTATAAGTTCTCTCCATCAGACATGAACTCATGAAGGTTAAGTTTTTAGAGATTATAGGACCAACCTTAGATAGGCTGGTGAAGACCAGACTCTATTCAATACCCTGGAGAAGTTACTTTTGCAAAAGGAATGGGCTAGAAAAATTTTTTTCCTTCTTTTATTTTTCCAGTTAGCTCACACAATACACTTCTTGTTACTGAGAGCCACCAGTAGGGAAGCTCACTGTAATTAAAAGATTGATCTTCTGGAAACAATGCTTAATAACAGGCACAAAAAAGTGTGTAATTCTGCATTTTCAAACACTGTCCTCAAGTTAATTTAATTTGAGCTGTTTGTGAACTACCTACAAAGTCTATAATCAGTATGTACAGGCTGAAGTCAATGGACCAGAGAGAAGAGGAGACAAACTTCAACTGGCCACTTCATTGAGGTCAGGGGGGCCTTGTGAAAAAAAAAGCAGATGAACACACATTTTATATGCTCCAGGTGCTAACAGATTTGCAATGGCAATTCTAAAGGAAAAATCTATCTTTATGCATATACGTGTGTGTGTGTGTGTGTGTGTGTGTGTGTGTGTGTGTGTGTGTGTGTGTCAGGTATAGTGGGAAAAACGCTTGGTATATTGAGAAGACAAAAAATAAAAATGGTTCTCAGCAAAAAAAAAAATACTCAACAAAATATTAGCACACCAAACTCAAAAATACATCAAAAAGATCATCCATCATGAACAAGTAGGACTTATTCCAGGGAAACAAGGATGGTACAGTATTAGAAAATCGAACATCATCCACCAGATCAACAAAAAGGAGGACAAAAACCACATGATCACATCCACAGATGCTGAAAAAACGTCTGACACGATTCAACATCCATTCATGATAAAAACTCTCAACAAAATGGGTATACAGGGCAAGTACCTCAACATAATAAAGGCCGTATATGACAAGCCCACAGCCAACATCATACTTAACAGCGAGAAGCTGAAAGCTTTTCCTCTGACATCGGGAACAGGACAGGGATGCTCACTCACCCCACTGCTATTCAACATACTACTGGAGGTCCTAGGCACGGCAATGAGACAAAACAAAGAAATACAAGGCATCCAGATTGGTAAAGAACAAGTCAAACTGTAGCTATCTGCCGATGACATGATATTTCTTGTACATAAAAAAAACCCTAAAGACTCCACTCCAAAACTACTAGAACTGATATCCAAATTCAGCAGAGTTGCAGGACACACAATTAATACACAGAAACCTGTTGCCTTCCTATCCACTAACGATGAACTAGCAGAAAGAGAAATCAGGAAAACAATCCCATTCACAATTGCATCAACAAGAATAAAATACCTAGGAATAAACCTAACCAAGGAACTGAAAGACCTACCATACCCTGAAAACTACAAGACACTCTTAACAGATACTAAAGAGGACACAAACAAATGGAAACTCATCCCATGCTCCTGCCTAGGAGGAATTAATATTATCAAAATGGGCATCCTGCCTAAAGCAATCTACAGATTCAATGCAATCAGCCTCAAATTACCAACAGCATTCTTCAACGAACCGGACACATTTTTATGAGATAACAAGTACAGCATTTCGTCAGGAGTAAGGGCGAAGCGCAGATCTCCTACCTTGCGGTGCTGAGCAACGGGGTCCGGGGCACTGACGAAGTCAGAGGCACACATCGAGCGAGTAAAGGACGTAAAGAGCACCCTTGCCTCACCCAGAGGCTGGGGCGGCCTGGAGAAGCAGGCTGGAAGTCAGGCAGACAGAAAGAGAGACACTCCTCATGGATACCCAGTCGGGCTGTCGGGGTCTGATTCCAGACACGCGGGCCTTTGAGAAGCCGCTGAAGCGCAGCCTCAGCCTAGACTCTCGCAGGTGCCCACGGCCTTCCTCGGTCCCTCGCATCCATGGAGATTCCTCTGAAGGGGAATCCTGGCCTCCACTCAGGTGACTTTCCCGGCTCCCAAGGGAGACGGGGGATCCACTGAGGGAGACGCAGGGGAACCTGGCGCTCGAGACTTTGAGATCGGCAGCCGGGCTAGTCCCATTTAAGTGGCTGACGAGCGCCCGATGTTGTTTGCCATAGACGGCTTCCTTCTATAAGGACAGTGAAGGAAAAGGCAGGCTCGGATGCCTATACTCACCTCCGAAGTTATCCCGCACGAGCCCACAAAAATGATGCAGCTTCTCACACCACAAGGGTATGAAACTAGAAACAAACAGCGCAAGTAAAATGAAAAAGCCTACCACCGCGTGGAGGTTTAACAACATGCTCCTGAATAACCAACGAATCGTGGGGCGGAGCCAACATGGCGGCGTGAGTAGGACAGTGGGAATCTCCTCCCAAAAACATATATATTTTTGAAAATACAACAAATACAACTAATCCTAAAAGAGAGACCAGAAGACATAGGACAACAGCCAGACTACATCCACATGTGCGAGAGCCCAGTGCCTGGTAAAAGGGGTAAGATACAAGCCCCGGCCCGGCAGGACCCAAGCACCCCTCACCCCAGCTCCCGGCGGGAGGAGTCGGAGCGGGGAGAGAGAGGGAGTCCAGGACTGCTAAACACGCAGCCCTAGCAATCCGTACCAGAGCGCAGACACAGTGCATGCTTGGAGGGCTGGAAACTATGGAAACAGGGCAGCAAGACCTCTGAGCGGGTGCCCAAGCTGATGCCCCTGTGACAAAGAAAAGCGGGTGCTTTTTGAAAGTCTTAAACGGACAGGGACGCAACAGCTGGATGGAAACAACACAGGTCACAGTCCAGCAGCTGGAAATTCCAGGGAAAACCGGGCGCACTAACCCCCTGGGCAACACCTCTGAGACCCCTCACGGAGGTAAACAGCCAAACAGCCCCCCATCCATTACCCCTCCGAGGCGCGGCAATAGCAGAGAAGCAGCCTAAGGCTGGTCACACCCTCAGCAAGGGAGCTTCCTCCATACCGGCCGGGCAAGACACAAAGACCCAGTCTACACGCAAGTACCCAACACAAGCCACTAGGGGTCGCAGTTGTCGCAGTAAAGAAAGGCCAGTAGCAAGTGGAAAGTTTGGCCCTCCCAGCTGACAGTCAATAGCACCTATCAACATGAAAAGGGAAAAAACATTTGATCCAGACAAGAATAACCCAGACAGCTTTGGCATCTGCTACATCTTCCCCTGAGAAGGTACCTGGGGAGATAGATTTAACCAGTCTTCCTGAAAAAGAATTCAAAACAAAAGTCATAACCATCCTGATGGACTTGCAGAGAAATATGCAAGAACTAAGGAAGGAGAATACAGAAATAAAACAAGCTCTGGAAGGACTTCAAAACAGAATGGACGAGATGCAAGAGACCATTAGTGGACTAGAAAACAGATATCAGCAACACAGAGAAGCTGATGCAGAGAGAGATAAAAGGATCTCCAGGAATGAAAGAATTCTAAGAGAGCCGAGTGACCAACGAAATGGAACAATATCCGCACTATAGAGGTACCAGAAGAAGAAGAGAGAGAAAAAGGGATAGAAAGTGTCTTTGAAGAAATAATCGCTGAGAACTTCCGCAAACTAGGGGAGGAAATGGCCTCTCAGACCACAGAGGTACACAGAACTCCCATGACAAGGGATCCAAGGAGGGCAACACCAAGACACATAATAAATAAATGGCAAAGATCAAAGACAAGGACAAAGTATTACAGGCAGCCAGAGAGAAAAAAAAGGTCACCTATAAAGGAAAACCCATCAGGCTATCATCAGACTTCTCAACAGAAACCAAACAGGCCAGAAGAGAATGGCATGATATACTTAATGCAATGAAACAGAAGGGCCTCGAACCAACACTACTGTATCCAGCACGATTATCATTTAAATATGAAGGAGGGATTAAACAATTCCCAGACAAGCAAAAGTTGAGGGAATTTGCCTCCCACAAACCACCTCTACCGGGCATCTTACACAGACTGCTCTAGAAGGGAGCACTCCTAAAAAGAGCACAGAACAAAACACCCAACATATGAAGAAGGGAGGAGGAGGAATAAGAAGGGACAGAAATAAAGAATCATCACGCCGTGTTTATAATAGCTCAACAAGCGAGTTAAATTAGACAGTAAGATAGTAAAGAAGCTAACCCTGAACCTTTGGTAACCACAAACTTAAAGCCTGCAATGGCAATAAGTACATACCTTTCAATAATCACCCTAAATGTAAATGGACTGAATGCACCAATCAAAAGACACAGAGTAACAGAATGGATAAAAAAGCAAGATCCATCCATATGCTACTTACAAGAGACTCACCTCAAACCCAAAGACATGCACACACTTAAAGTCAAGGGATGGAAAAAGATATTGCATGCAAAAAACAGAGAGAAAAAAGCAGGTGTTGCAATACTAGTATCAGACAAAACAGACTTCAAAATAAAGAAAGTAACAAAAGATAAAGAAGGACATTACATAATGATAAAGGGCTCAGTCCAACAAGAGGATATAACCATTCTAAATATATATGCACCCAATACAGGAGCACCAACATATCTGAAACAAATACTAACAGAACTAAAGGAGGAAATAGAATGCAAAGCATTCATTCTGGGAGATTTCAACACACCATTCACTCCAAAGGACAGATCCACCAGACAGAAAATAAGTAAGGACACAGAGGCACTGAACAACACACTAGAACACATGGACCTAATAGACATCTACAGAACTCTACATCCAAAAGCAACAGGATACACATTCTTCTCAAGGGCACATGGAACATTCTCCAGAATAGACCAAATACTAGGCCACAAAAAGAGCCTCAGTAAATTCCAAAGGACTGAAATGCTACCAACCAACTTTTCAGACCACAAAGGCATAAAACTAGAAATAAACTGTACAAAGAAAGCAAAAAGGCTCACAAACACATGGAGGCTTAACAACACGCTCCTAAATAATCAATGGATCAATGAACAAATTAAAATGGAGATCCAGCAATATATGGAAATAAATGACAACAAAACCACAAAGAACCAACTTGTGTGGGATACAGCAAAAGCAGTCTTAAGAGGAAAGTATATAGCAATCCAGGCATATTTAAAGAAGGAAGAACAATCCCAAATGAATGGTCTAATGTCACAATTATCGAAATTGGAAAAAGAAGAACAAATGAGGCCTAAGGTCAGCAGAAGGAGGGACATAATAAAGATCAGAGAAGAAATAAATAAAATTGAGAAGAATAAAACAATAGGAAAAATCAATGAAACCAAGAGCTGGTTCTTCCAGAAAATAAACAAAATAGATAAGCCTCTGGCCAGACTTATTAAGAGGAAAAGAGAGTCAACACAAATCAACAGAATCAGAAACGAGAAAGGAAAAATCACGACGGACCCTGCAGAAATACAAAGAATTATTAGAGACTACTATGAAAACCTCTATGCTAACAAGCTGGGAAACCTAGGAGAAATGGACAACTTCCTAGAAAAATACAACCTTCCAAGACTGACCCAGAAAGAAACAGAAAATCTAAACAGACCAATTACCAGCAACAAAATTGAAGCGGTAATCAAAAAACTACCAAAGAACAAAACCCCCGGGCCAGATGGATTTACCTCGGAATTTTATCAGACGTACAGGGAAGACATAATACTCATTCTCCTTAAAGTTTTCCAAAAAATAGAAGAGGAGGGGATACTCCCAAACTCATTCTATGAAGCCAAGATCACCCTAATACCAAAACCAGGCAAAGACCCCAACAACAACAAAAAATACAGACCAATATCCCTGATGAACGTAGATGCAAAAATACTCAACAAAATATTAGCAAACCGAATTCAAAAATACATCAAGAGGATCGTACACCATGACCAAGTGGGATTCATCCCAGGGATGCAAGGATGGTACAACATTCGAAAATCCATCAGCATCATCCACCACATCAACAAAAAGAAAGACAAAAACTACATGATCATCTCCATAGATGCTGAGAAAGCATTTGACAAAATTCAACAACCATTCATGATAAAAACTCTCAGCAAAATGGGAATAGGGGGCAAGTACCACAACATAATAAAGGCCATTTATGATAAACCCACAGCCAACATTATACTGAACAGCAAGAAGCTGAAAGCTTTTCCTCTGAGATCGGGAACTAGACAGGGATGCCCACTCTCCCCACTGTTGTTTAACATAGTACTGGAGGTCCTAGCCACGGCAATCAGACAAAACAAAGAAATACAAGGAATCCAGATTGGTAAAGAAGAAGTTAAACTGTCACCAGTTTCAGATGACATGATATTGTACATAAAAAACCCTAAAGACTCCACCCCAAAACTACTAGAACTGGTATCGGAATACAGCAAAGTTGCAGGATACAAAATCAACACACAGAAATATGTGGCTTTCCTATACACTAACAATGAACCAACAGAAAGAGAAATCAGGAAAACAACTCCATTCACAATTGCATCAAAAAGAATAAAATACCTAGGAATAAACCTAACCAAAGAAGTGAAAGACCTATACTCTGAAAACTACAAGTCACTCTTAAGAGAAATTAAAGGGGACACTAACAGATGGAAACTCATCCCATGCTCGTGGCTAGGAAGAATTAATATCGTCAAAATGGCCATCCTGCCCAAACCAATATTCAGATTTGATGCAATCCCTATGAAACTACCAGCAACATTCTTCAATGGACTGGAACAAATAATTCAAAAACTCATATGGGAACACCAAGGACCATGAATAGCCAAAGCAATCCTGAGAAAGAAGAATAAAGTAGGGGGGATCTCACTCCCCAACTTCAAGTTCTACTATAAAGCCATAGTAATCAAGACAATTTGGTACTGGCACAAGAACAGAGCCACAGACCAGTGGAACAGACTAGAGACTCCAGACATTAACCCAAACATATATGGTCAATTCATATTTGATAAAGGAGCCATGGACATACAATGGCGAAATGACAGTCTCTTCAACAGATGGTGCAGGCAAAACTGGACAGCTACATGTAGGAGAATGAAACTGGACCATTGTCTAACCCCATATACAAAAGTAAACTCAAAATGGATCAAAGTCCTGAATGTAAGTCACGAAACCATTAAACTCTTGGAAGAAAACATAGGCACAAACCTCTTAGACATAAACATGAGTGACCTCTTCTTGAACATATCTCCCCGGGCAAGGAAAACAACAGCAAAAATGAACAAGTGGGACTATATTAAGCTGAAAAGCTTCTGTACAGCAAAAGACACCATCAATAGAACAAAAAGGAACCCTACAGTATGGGAGAATATATTTGAAAATGACACATCCGATAAAGGCTTGATGTCCAAAATATATAAAGAGCTCACACGCCTCAACAAACAAAAAACAAATAATCCAATTAAAAAATGGGCAGAGGAACTGAACAGACAGTTCCCCAAAAAGGAAATACAGATGGCCAACATACATATGAAAAGATGCTCCACATAGCTAATTATCAGAGAAATGCAAATTAAAACTACAATGAGGTATCACCTCACACCAGTAAGGATGGCTGCCATCCAAAAGACAAACAACAACAAATGTTGGCGAGACTGTGGAGAAAGGGGAACCCTCCTACACTGCTGGTGGGAATGTAAATTAGTTCAACCATTGTGGAAAGCAGTATGGAGGTTCATCAAAATGCTTAAAACAGACCTACCATTTGACCCAGGAACTTCACTCCTAGGAATTTACCCTAAGAACGCAGCAATCAAGTTTGAGAAAGACAGATGCACCCCTATGTTTATCGCAACACTATTTACAATAGCCAAGAATTGGAAGCAACCTAAATGTCCATCGGTAGATGAATGGATAAAGAAGATGTGGTACATATACACAATGGAATACTACTCAGCCATAAGAAGAGGGTAAATCCTACCATCTGCAGCAACATGGATGGAGCTGTAGGGTATTATGCTCAGTGAAATAAGCCAAGCAGAGTAAGAGAAATACCAAATGATTTCACTCATCAGTGGAGTATAAGAACAAAGGAAAAACTGAAGGAACAAAACAGCAGCGGAATCACAGAACCCAAGAATGGAGTAACAGGTACCAAAGGGAAAGGGACTGGGGACGATGGATGGGTAGGGAGGGATAAAGAGGGGGAAGAAAAAGGGGGGTATTAAGATTATCGTGCATAATAGGGGGGTGGGAGAAACAGGAGGGCTGTACAACACAGAGAACACAAGTAGTGATTCTACAACATTTTGCTATGCTGATGGACAGTGGCTGTAATGGGGTTTATAGGGGGGACCTGGTATAGGGGAGAGCCTAGTAAATATAATATTCTTCATGTAATTGTAGATTAATGATAACAAAATAAAAATGAATAAAGGAAGGAAGAAAGGATGGAAGGAAGGAAGGAAGAAAGGAGGGAGGGTAGGAGGGAAGGAGGGAGGGAGGGAGGGAGAGGAGGGAAGGAAGGGTTAATACCATTACCTTTTTTGTAAGATAGAGCTAAATTTAACATAGTGCGCCACTTATTGTTATAAGGCCACAGATTACCTGTTGAATAGCCTTAGTTTCTTCATTTCTAAAACAGGGAAGGGCAACAGAGCCAACATCATAGTATATAATTTAACATGATTAGAACAATTCCCATTGCACAGCAAATACACAATAAGTATTAGCAAGTATCTATTATAAGTTCTTTCTATCACACATGAACTCATGAAGGTTAAGTTTTTAGAGATTATAGGACCAACCTCAGATAGGCTGGTGAAGACCAGACTCTATTCAATACCCTGGGGATGTTACTTTTGCAAAGGGAATGTGCTAGAAAAATTTTTTTCCTTCTTTTATTTTTCCAGTTAGCTCACACAATACACTTCTTGTTACTGAGAGCCACCAGTAGGGAAGCTCACTGTAATTAAAAGATTGATCTTCTGGAAACAATGCTTAATAACAGGCACAAAAAAGTGTGTAATTCTGCATTTTCAAACACTGTCCTCAAGTTAATTTAACTTGAGCTGTTTGTGAACTACCTACAAAGTCTATAATCAGTATGTACAGGCTGAAGTCAATGGACCAGAGAGAAGAGGAGACAAACTCCAACTGGCCACATCATTGAGATCAGGGGAGCCTTGTGAAAAAAAAAACAGGTGAACACACATTTTATATGCTCCAGATGCCAACAGATTTGCAATGGCAATTCTTTGTATTTTGTGTGTTCTCTAAAGGAAAAATCCATCTTTATGCATGTGTGTGTGTGTGTGTGTGTGTGTGTGTGTGTGTGTGTGTGTGTCAAGTATAGTGGGAAAAACACTTGGTATATAGAAAAGACAAAAAATAAAAATGGTTCTGAGCAAAAAAAAAAATATAGTCAACAAAATATTAGCACACCAAATTCAAAAATACATAAAAAAGATCATCCATCATGAACAAGTAGGACTTATTCCAGGGAAGCAAAGATGGTACAGTATCACAAAATCCAACATCATCCACCACATCAACAATCAGAAGGACAAAAACCACATGATCACATCCACAGAAGCTGAAAAAACATTTAACAATATTCAACATCCATTCATGATAAAAACTCTCAACAAAATGGGTATACAGGGCAAGTACCTCAACATAATAAAGGCCGTATATGACAAGGCCACAGCCAACATCATACTTAACAGCAAGAAGCTGAAAGCTTTTCCGCTGACATCGGGAACAAGACGGGGATGCCCACTCTCCCCACTGTTATTCAACATAGTACTGGAGGTTCTAGCCATGGCAATCAGACAAAACAAAGAAATACAAGGCATCCAGATTGGTAAAGAACAAGTCAAACCGTCACTATTGGCAGATGACATGATATTGTACTTAAAAAAACCCTAAAGACTCCACCGCATTTTTTTTTCCTAGACACTAAAGATGAATTAGCAGAAAGAGAAATCAGGAAAACACTTCCATTCACAATTGCATCAACAAGAATAAAATACCTAGGAATAAACCTAACCAAGGAAGTGAAAGACCTACTATACCCTGAAAACTACAAGACACTCTTAAGAGAAATGAAAGAGGACACTGACAGATGGAAACTCATCCCATGCCACTGTCTAGGAAGAATCAATATTGTCAAAATGGCCATCCTGCCTAAAGGAATCTACAGATTCCATGCAATCCCTATCAAAATATCAACAGCAATCTTCAATGAACTGGAAAAAATTGTTTTAAAATTCATGTGGAATCACAAAAGACCCCGAAAAGCCAAAGCATTCCTGAGTAGGAAGAACAAAGCAGGGGGGATCTCGCTCCCCAACTTCAAGCTCTACTACAAAGCCACAGTAATCAAGACAATTTGGTACTGGCACAAGAACAGACCCACAGACCAGTGGAACAGAATAGAGTCCCCAGACATTAACCCAAACATTCAAGGTCAATTAATATATAATACAGGAGACGTGGACATAAGATGGGGAAATGACAGCCCCTTCAACAGCTGGTGTTGGCAAAACTGGACAGCTGCATGGAGGAGCATGAAGAAGCTGGGTCATTGTCTAACCCCATACACAAAAGTAAATTCGAAATGGATCAAAGACCTGAGTGTAAGTCATGAAAGCATAAAACTCTTAGAAAAAAACATAGGCAAAAATCTCTTGGACATAAACATGAGCGACTTCTTCATGAACATATCTCCCCGGGCAAGGGGAACAAAAGCAAAAATGAACAAGTGGGACTATATCAAGCTGAAAGGCTTCTGTGCAGCAAAGGACACCATCCATATAACAAAAAGGCATCCTACAGTATGGGAGAATATATTCATCAACGACAGATCCGATAAAGGGTTGACATCCAAAATATAGAAAGAGCTCACGCACCTCAGCAAACAAAGAGCAAATAATTCAATTAAAAAATGATCAGACGAGCTGAACAGACAGTTCTCCAAAGAAAATATTCAGATGGCCAACAGACACATGAAAAGATGCTCGACATCGCTAGTCATCAGGGAAATGCAAATTAAAACCTCAATGAGGTATCACCTCACACCAGTAAGGATCACCGCCATCCAAAAGACAAACAACAACAAATGATGGTGAGATTGTGGAGAAACGGGAACCCTCCTACACTGCTGGTGGGAATGTAAATTAGTTCAACCATTGTCAATAGCAGTATGGAGGTTTCTCAAAAAGCTCAAAATACAAATACCATTTGACCCAGGAATACCAATTCTGGATTTTACCCCTAAGAATGCAGCAGCCCAGTTTGAAAAACACATATGCACCCCTATGTTTATCTCAGCACTATTTACAATAGCCAAGAAATGGAAGCAACCTAAGTGTCCATAAGTAGATGAATGGATAAAGAAGATGTACATATACACAATGGAATATTAGTCAGCCATGAGAAGAAAACAAATCCTACCATTTGCAACCACATGGATGGAGCTAGAGGGTATTATGCTCAGTGAAATAAGCCAGGGGGAAAAAGCCAAGTATCATATGATTTCACTCATCTGCGGAGTATAAGAACAAAGAAAAAAAACTGAAGGAACGAAACAGCAGCAGACTCACGGAACCGAAGAATGGACTAACAGTTACCAAAGGGAAAGGGACTGGGGAGGATGGGTGTGGGAAGGGAGGGATAAGCAGAAAAAAAGGGGCATTGCTATTAGCCGACACAATGTAGGGGGGTCCACGGGGAGGGCTCTACAACACAGAGAAGACAAGTAGTGATTCTGTAGCATCTTACTACGCTGATGGACACTGACTGCAAAGGGTATATGGGGGGTACTTGACGATGGGGGGGAGTCGAGGAAACAATGTTGCTAATGTAATTGTAGATGAATCATACAAAAAATTATAATAACTAAATAAAAAATAAAAATAAAAAAGATTATCATTTAAATTTGAAGGAGGGTTTAAGCAATTTCCAGATAAGCGAAAGCTGAGAGAATTCAGCTCACACCACCCATCTCTACAGTGTATTTTGGAGGGACTGCTATAGATGGAAGTGTTCCTAAGGATAAATAGCTGTCACCAGAGGTAATAAAAAGGGACAGACAAAGAGTACAGAATACCATACCTAATATACAAGGAATGAGGAGGGGAAAAAACAACAACCTTTAGATTGTGTTGGTAATAGCATACTTAAGTGAGTTAAGTTAGGTTCTTAGGTAGTAAGGAAGATACCCTTAACTTTCTGGTAACCACGAACCTAAAGCCTGCAATAGCAATAAGTACATACCTATCGATAATCACCCTAAATGTAAAGGGTCTGAATGCACCAAACAAAACACACAGAGTCACTGAGTGGATAAAAAAAACAAGACCCATGTATATACTGTCTACAAGAGACTCGCTTCAAACCCAAAGACATACACAGACTAAGAGTGAAGGGATGGAAAAAGATATTTCATGCAACTAATAGGGAGATACAAGCAGGTGTTGCAGTACTTGTATTGAACAAACTAGACTTTAAAACAAAGAAAGTCACAAGAGACAAGGACGGACATTACATAATGATAAAGGGGTCAATCCAACAAGAGGATATAACCATTAGAAATATGCACCCAACACAGGAGCACCTACATATGTGAAACAAATACTAACAGAATTGAAAGGCGAAATAGAATGCAATGCATTCATTTTAGGAGACTTCAACACTCCACTCACTCCAAAGAACACATCAACCAGACAGAAAATAAGTAAGGAGACAGAGGCATTGAACAACACATTAGAACAGATGGACCTTACACATCTACAGAACTCTCCACTCAAAAGCAGCAGGATACACATTCTTCTCAAGTGCACATGGAACATTTTCAAGAATAGATCATACACTAGGCCACAAAAAGAGCCTCAGGAAATTCGAAAAGATGGAAATTGTACCAACCAGCTTCTCAGACCACAAGGGTATGGAACTAGAAATTAATTACACAAAGGCAGCGAAATGGCCTACAATCACATGGAGGCTTAACGACATGCTCCTAAATAACCAGTAGATCAATGACCAAATAAAGACAGAGATCAAGCAATATATGGAAACAAATAACAACAATAATTCAACAATGCAAAATCTGTGCGACTCAGCGAAGGCGCTGGTAAGAAGGAAGTATATTGCACCACAGGCCTACCTCAGGAAAGAACAACAATCCCATATGAACAGTCTAAACTCACATTTCACTAAACTAGAAAAAGATGAACAAATGAGGCCCAAAGTCAGGAGGAGGAGGGACATAATAATGATTAGAGCAGAAATAAATAAAATAGAGAAGAATAAAACAATAGAGAGAATCAATGAAAGCAGGAGCTGGTTCTTCGAGAAAATAAACAAAATAGTAAACCCCTAGCCAGACTTACCAATAAAAAGAGAGTCTACACACGTGAACAGAATCAGAAATGAGAAAGGAAAAATCACTACTGACACCACAGAAATATGAAGAATTATGAGAGAATACTATGAAAAATTATATGGTAACAAAGTGGAGAACCTAGAAGATGGTCAGCTTTCTAGGAAAACGCAACCTCCCACGGCTGACCCAGGAAGAAACAAAACCTGAACAGACCAATGACCAGCCAGGAAACTGAATCGGGAATCCCAAATGGCAAGGACGACAGGCACCTCAGGAAAACACTTAATTCTGAAGGCGCGGCCTCCGGCGGCCTGTCCCCCGCCGCCCCGCCGCGGGTCCCGCCTGACCCTCTGCTCGCCCGGCCCTCGCCCTAGAGGCCGCCGCCGAAAACCTCCACGCGCGGCGAGACGCCCGCCGGCCTCCCCGCCTGCGCGGACCCCGGCCCCTCCGCCTGCGGCCCCGTCCCGGGCGGCGCCGCGGGTCGGCGGAGCGGCCCCGAGCCGGGCCCAGCGAGGACCCAGCACGCGCGTCGGCCGCCCCACGGCCCCGCGGGCCCCGCGCCGCCCGCCGGGCCCTCCCACGACCGCCCCCTCACCGGCACCACCGCGCCCGCAGGCGGAGGCAGGGGTCCCCGCCGCCACGTACCTTGTGGCCCACAGAGCCGTCGCTGTCGCCTTCACCCCTGAAGCGGGGCCCGCTCTGGACGCTCCGCCGCAGGTCTCCGGCGGCCGAAGCCGCTTCCCGGCCGGGCTCTCGGCGGCCTTGGCGAAGCGGTCGGCGGGGAATAGGCGGCCGCACGCGCTGCGGCCGACGAGCTGCTCCTGCACGGTTGCTCCGCGGCGGCCGACGAAGCCAAAGCCAGGACCGCTGCCGCATCGGGGTTCCTGGTCGCGCTGCGCGACGGCGCCAGGCTGGAGGCGGCCGACCTGGACGGGCGCAGGTCCGGCCGTGGCGGCGGCTCTACGTCAGGGTCAATCGCAGCACTCCGCACACCGCGGGAGAGACGCGAAGCGGCGAGTGCGGCGGCGGGGGCCCAGCGGGCGAGGTAGGTGCCGCCAGCGCCTCCGCGCAGGGAGGAAGGCGCAGCCGAGCACAGCGCGGGTCCACCATCTGGGCTCCGCCGGGTTCGCAGCGCGGACGGGCCGGAGGCGCCCGGATACGGACGGCGGACCGGAGCACGGACTGAGCCGCGGGAGCAGCTCCTCCTGGCGGCGCAGGGCGAACCTACTGACTTCAATGTGGCGGCTGCAGCTAGTATGCAGCCGCCGGATATTCGTTTTCTGCGCGCGCGCGCCCAATGGCTACCTGCTCCGCGGAGCCGCTCCCTCATTGGCCTGGAGTGCCGTCAGTCGGGGGAGGGCCAGATTCGGACGCCCCACGCTCATTGGCCCTGACGGCCTTCACACGGGGGCGGGCCTGCGCGGGACGCTGCACGCTCATTGGCCGCGAGGGCTGTCAGGCGGGACTTTCATTTCGTTCAAAGTACTTTCTAATTTTTCATGACATGACCCACGTGTTATTTGTATTTATTTATTTATTCAATTTGGTGTCATTAATACACAGTCACATGAGCAACAATGTGCTTACTAGATTCCCCCCATTATCAAGTTTCCCCACACACCCCATTACAGTCACTGTCCATCAGCGTAGTAAGATGTTGTACAATCATTACTTGTCTTCTCTGTATTTACTGCCTTTCTCGTGTCCCCCCGCTACATTATGTGTGCTAATCGTAATGCCCCTTTTCCCCCTTATCCCTCCCTTCCCACCCACCTCCCCGGTCCCTTTCCGTTTGGTAACTGTCAGTCCATTCTTGGGTTCTTTGAGCCTGGGGGCTCCGTGGATCCTGTTTGGGGTATTGAAGAAGCAGGGCCATAGACCAAACAAGGTGCCAGGAGAGACAGAGCAGGAAGAGGGAGAGAGCCAGGGCGAGGACCTTGTTCGTCTCGTTCACTTTGGTATCTGCAGCGTCCAGAGCAATAACCAGCTCATTGTAGATTTTCAGTATGTGCTCGTTAAATGAATGAACGAAGAAAGGAAGGTAGGGTGATGAGTAACTGGGTGAGAGGAAGGATAAAGGTGATGGCTCCAGCGATCTCTGGCTTCGCCCCAGGGCTGTCACTCACCCGGTTACCCTGGCAACTCTGTTTTCTGGTAAATTCAAAGTGGTGCGTTGCCAGGAGACCCAGGGACAGGGCGGAACTGAGATTTTTCTGGGCTTTCTCTCTCCCTCTGAGGCCAGGAAATGGCTCCACAACATGCTCCAATACACCCACCCACACAGCTGGGCACCCGCACACCCCTCCACACACACCACACACACACACACACACACACACACTAGGACTCTGCATGTACTGCACTTCCAGAATCCCCATCACCCACAAGCTCACAGCCCTTCCTGATCTTGACACAAAGCATCCCATACACAGTCTTCCACATTCACGTTCCCATACACCAGAATACACTGATACAACCATACCATTGCTACTACACACATAACCTGCACACTGTTACACTGCCTTGTCAAATGCTTCCCAACCATAATTCGACTCACTTTGCAACATCACGTGCACAGTTATATGCACAGTTACGTGCACAGGAGCGTGATGATCACAACCCAGAGCACTTAGCTCCAAGACATCCCTGTGGCTCATTTTCCTGCTCCTATTCAGGTCTCTGCTTAACCATCACCTACTCAGAGAGACTTTCCCTGACCACCTGTGTAAAATCACACACCCTTCACTCTTTAACTGTTTATCCACCTTTGTTTCTCTTCAGATAACATCACTTCCAATGCTATGAATTTATTTTATAGCTTCTCTGCTGGCTAAATTTCAGCTCCACCACGGTAGTCATTATTTTGTTCCCTGCTGGGTTCCCACCTAGAATTACACCTGGCACACAGTAGGTGCTCAATAATATAGGCTGAATACATTGGCAGAGATGCATACATTTGGCCTATTTCTTGTGCATGCAGTACTTCTTTCACTTCTCAGAATCCCCTCTTCATGTCCTATTGGAAGGATGCTTACCTTAGAGGGGCTCCTTAGATGAAGGATAGCTCGGGGACAATCTGTGCTTCTCCTTCATTGATTAGCAGCTCAAGCAATTAGTTCATTCAATGAATATTTATTGAGAACCTACTGTGTGCTGGGCCCTGTCCTAGGCATGTGGGTGTGAGCAGAGAACAGACAAGTCTCTGTCCTGGTGGAGCTTACATCCTAGCGAGGAAGGAGATAATGACCACTGAGCATAACGAGGGATTTAAACAGTCTCTAAGCACATGGTAAGTGTATGCAGAAAAAGTTTGTACGGGGAAGGCAAGTTGGAAGGGCCACTTATTTTCTTTTTGCAATTTTGAATAGGGTGGTAGGGGCAGGCCTCACTGAGAAGGTAACATTTGGGGAAAGGCTTGAAGGAGCTGAGGGGATTCAACCATGCAGATACGTGGGGGAAGAGCCTTCTAAGGGAAGGCGCCCTGAGGCATTGGCTTTGACACAGAAGGCTGTGAGGAACCTCAAGAAGGTTTGAGCAGACAGGGGCCACGGTCTGGTTGATATTAAAACCAGAGCTCAGTTTTAATGACTTTGAGATGCTGTGAGACCGCAGGGGCATGTCAAGAAGACTTGAATAAGTGTGTAACGTTAGTCTGGGTTTGCTACCTATCCATTTTGGGGTGGGGTTGTCGGCAAGGCAAGGGTTGCTGTCTCCACCCTCTCTAGCAGGGCCAAACACTTCTGTGTCCAGCAGCCCCCACTTCACTCTTTCTTGGCCCGCGCTTAACATCAGGACCACGGACGGAGGCAGACGGGCGGTTCTGGGTGCTGTCCTCTGTGCTCAAGTTTTGCTTCTCTGTCGCACACAGAAGCTGTGCAACAGGGGGGACCGCAGGTCTGAGGTGTGCAAACCCTGGAAACAGGCGGTCTGGTCGGTGCAGCAGGACGCTGCCCCTCCTCTGCCTTCAGCCCTCTCCTACTCCCATTTCATTTATTCAGCCCCAGCACCTCCTCCATCTCCTCTCCCTCTCCCTGCCCTTCCACTTGCTCAGTTCCAGCCACACACCTCTCTGTTCCCTGAACACATCAGGTACATTACCACCTCAGGGCCTTCACGCTCGTTGTTCCCTCTGCCTGGAATTTCCCTGACTACCCTCTTTAAAGTGCAAACTGTGTCCCTATTCCAGTTATCCCATTGTCTTCTCCAGCTAAGTGTTCTTATCATTATCAAGGTCTGATATATCAAATATCCCAATCCTTGACCTAAATCCTTGAACCTAGAGTTTGGAATTCAGAATTTTTCAGATTTGTGAGTGGTACTATGGTATAAATACTACATATTGCATAATACACCTAGTGGGACCTGGGATAATATCTCAAAATCAACCACTTTGTCTGTAACAAAACATAAGGGTATCCACATCACGTTAATAAAGGCTATAATAACTACATGTCAGTCCAGGTCAGGATTTGCCACACGTGAATTAGGAAAGAAATCTTGGTTTATAGACCTTGTTGAAATCTGGAATTGTGGCTTTGTACCTATCATACTTCCCTTGCTTATTCTCCGTCTCTCCCTAGTAGAAGGTGGGCTCCCAGAGGGCAGGGACTGGCATCTGTTCTGTTCACTGCTGTGGCCCCTGTGCCTAACTAAACAGCACCTGGCACACAGTAGCTGCTCCAGAGTGCTGAATGGATGAAGGAGGAAGGGAGGGAAGCCGACTCCCCTCTCCTAGTTCCTGGATGACGCGGAGTCCCGAATGGCCTATCTGGAGCACCGCAGAGCCACGGTGTAGGGGTGGGTGTTGTTGTGTGGCTGCCTGCCTGCTCCTACCCTCCCTGGTCTCCACTGGGTCCTCAGAGGTTGGGTCTCAGCACAACATCACTATCAGAACCCCTGCTTGCATCCATGCAGCTAGGGGTTTGGCTTGGAGATTCTTAGTGCCCTGGCCCTATTCCCTGTGCCCTCTGCACCATGGCCATGGTCAGAAGGAGGCCAGATGCCTGGAAAAGACAGTCATGTGAGGCCCCTCACCACATGTTTGTGTGTTTGTGTGGGGATGTCCACATTTGACAGTTAAAGAAAAGATAAAGATCTGTGGAGCATAAGAACAAAGCAAAAACTGAAGGAACAAAACAGCAGCGGACTCACAGAACCCAAGAATGGACTAACAGTTGCCAAAGGAAAAGGGACTGGGGAGGGTGGGTGGGAAGGGAGGGAGAAGGGGACTAAGGGGCATTACGATTCGCATACATCATGTAGGGGGGACACGGGGAAGGCAGTATAGCCCAGAGAAGGCAAGTGGTGACTCTATAGCATCTCACTACGCTGATGGACAGTGACTGTAATGGGGTATGTGGTGGGGCCTTGATAATGGGGGGAAGCTAGTAACCACAATGTTGCTCGTGTGATTGTATATTAGTGATACCAAAATTTAAAAAATTGAAAAAAAAGAAACCAGCAGAGAAGTTAAGTAACTTTGCAGAGGCCACACAACCAGAAAATACTGAGTCAGGATTTAAAACCAAGTCGTTAGCTCCTTGGTCCCACAATGCCTTTCCACAGTTGCCCTCAGACACACCCACACCCAGACTCACCAACACCTAGATCCATGATTAAAGTTCTTCTTCCTTGCAACCCAGGGAAGGAAGGCAAGTGGCCAAACTTCTGTTACAAACAAGTCTTTATTAAAGATGAGGAGGGAGCAGGAAAGGTGGGGCAGTTTCTCCTCTGCCCAGTACCTTTGGCTGCCCGAGGAGGGGGAGCCCTCTCTGCTCCACCCATGTCCTCTATAATGGCACATAAGCATGAGGCTGAGGCATGGGGAATGGTGTGGAGAACAGGGGTGGTTTCCAGGAAAAACAGGCCCCTTCCCACAGCCCTAATAACTAACAGAAGGGTTTACAGTGACCCAGGCTCAGGCAAGGGGAAGCACAGCACCATGAAGCCCAAAAACCTCTGAACTGGGGCTAGCCCTGCGTAAGTAGGGAGTTAGGAGGGACTCAGTGAGAGGTTGCACATGGAGGCGGGGCTGAGATAGGAATAGGTGCGCCAAGGACCCTGCCGCGGGGGAGCCTGCCCCCACCCTCCTGCTGAGCATTCTCATTCTGAGAAGACCCAGTGACAAAGGATGACCCCACCTCCCTCCTCTCCTTGGCACGCGCTATGACACTGGCGTCCCCCATTGACTGGAATCATACCCACCCACCTTAGAAATTCTGAAAACCAAGGACTCCTACTGGTTGTTCTGACGCTGAACACTGCCTGGAGTTGCCCTCTGCCTGAGATTCTAAGAATTGACGGGGGAGTTTCCCATTGGCTGAAGTAAAGTCCTTTTGGTTAGAATTCTGAGAACTGGGGGTCCCCACTGGCTGGCAGTGGCCAATAGGGTCAGGTTTTGGCTCTTAAAGGAGCCACCCTAGAGGCCCACCTCCTAGTTATGCCCCTTGGATGGTCCCAGAGGACAAGAGAGGCGGAGGGTCCCCCTAATGTCCTCCCAGCCAGGCTGATATCTGGGCCTGGCTGGTTTGGGGACAGGGGGCTTTGGCACTCACACGGCACACGCACACACACGCGTGGCAGGGGAGAAATGGGGAGCGGGTAGGTTCTGGGTGGGTGGTGGGGCCTCACAGCAGGTGGTCACGGCTGGCAAATAGGTAAGGGCTGAAGTTGTCCCGGTGAAAAGGGGAGGGGTAGAGTCCGCTCAGGGTGTACAGGTCCCGCAGTAGAGGTGTGGGCAGCAGCAGCTTCCGACCACGTCCGCCTCCCCCACCTGGCCCCCCAGGCCCCGGGGAGGAGGGTGAGGGGCCCTGGCTGGGAGCTGGTGCACGCAGAGGCAGGGGCAGGGGCAGCGGTGTCGGCTCAGACCTCAACCGAGGGCGCGGCACACGGGGCGACGAACACATGGCTGGAGCCCTGGAGGACACGCAGCTGGGGATCAGGTGGCCACGGCGGGTGCAGTTCTGTGGCTCTGAGGGTCAGGGAGCAGAGATCGGGGCATCAGAAAGCTTGGGAAGGGACCACGAGAACATAGGGGAGACCTCTGCGGCAGTGACTGCCATCTGGAAGTCCCCCCCGGTTACCCCCCACTCCCTCGACACTCACTGGGTGGGGTGAGCCGTGCCGGTGTCCAATGCGGCCTGCAGGCCTAAGGTTTTTGAGACAAACAGGCAGAGGGAAGGGGCTAGCGGCCCCCCAGGCCCTGCCGGCCACAACCACGAGGGGGCGCATTGGGCAGAAAGCCCAATGGAAACACCAACCAGGATTCTCAGGATTAATCATGTCCCCTTGGGAGGGAGAGAGGAGACGGGCACTTGTTTCTGGGACTGTCCCCCAGGACCTAGGCCCGCAGAGATGAGCCATTGCCCACCCCCCATGGCCCTGAGATCCCCATCTCTTGCCTAACTTCCTGCCTCCCTGGTCCCCCTCCAGCTACCACCCTCTCCAGCGGGGAGCGGCCCCCAGCCCCCCTTACCTGGGCCACACTTAACTTCTCGAGGGGGCTCTCCATGGTGGGGGCTTGGCCCAAGTCCTCCCAGGGGGAGAGCCTTCGGCCAGAAGGCAGCCGGCTCTGGAAGTTGTGCACGACACAGGTGACCTGGGGCAGAGGGAGGGCAGTTTGCATGTTGAGGCCAGAGGCCAATAAGTAGGAGTTGTATAAATACCATCCCCATTTTTCAGATAAGGAAACTGAGGCTCAGGTTTCAAAAAGCAGCTAACATTTTTATGGCGCTTCCTATATGGCACCACTGTTCTTTCCATTTTACCAAGAGGTAGGTACTGTTACTTAGTCCAAAGGGTGGGAAGAAGGTGAAGGCAAGTAAGGCCAAGTTGTGCAAGAGCAGAATCGGATACTGTCTGCATTTAAAACTTCAGTATTTTTGGACAAGGTGTTGTCTGCATTAATTTTGATTTTTAAAACGTTTTCATTACTATACTATTTATCTTGATTACTGAGTGGGTTTGTGCCTCCTTCAATTTTGTGCTCATAGCGAGTGCTTCACTTGCTTGGCCCTCTTCCTATCATCCCGTTTCACAGATGAAAACCTCCAGGCAGCGTAAGGTTAAGAGACTCGCCCCAGGTCCATACTCTCCACCATCACACAGGCCTGCCTCTTGGGTCATGGAGCTGATGGAGGGTCTGCCATACAGGGACAGATGGGAAGGTGGCTCACCAGAAAGGTGGCGATGGCTGCTCCGGTAAGGAAGCCAGCCAGAATGTCTGAACAGTGGTTGCGGTACTCAGCCACGCGGACCACGACCACCAGGAAGGCAGGGCACAGCAGGGGCAGGCAGAGCAAGGATTTGACCAGGCGGGAGCCCTTCACACAGAACACGAGTGTCACGTACATCTGTGGGAGCCAGACCGGTCAGGTCACATGGGGCGGTGCAGCTGCCAAACCCGAGTGGACACTGCGTTCCTGGTTATGGGGAGTGGCTGGATCCCCCGGAATGACACTGGACTGGGACGCTGAGGCCAGGGTCTCCAGAAAAAGGAGCCAGGGGAACAGGAGTTTGGGGGATGGAGTCACGGACTCCCAGTGGGTCCTTCCAGGGACGGGGATGTGCACAGAGCACCAAAGAGCAGTGGACATTTCTGGGGCCTGGTCTCCCCAGGATCAGTCACACACCCAGAAAGATGCTTGCTTGGGGTGGAGTTTCAGAACTAGAGGGTGGAATTGGGGTTCAAGGGGTAGGTTCAAGAGCTCATGATCAAGTAGGATTTATTCCAGGGATGCAAGGATGGTACACTATTAGAAAATCCATGAACAATATCCACCACATCAGTAAAATGGAGGACAAAAAAAAAATGATCACGTCCAAAGATGCTGAAAAAACATTCGACAATACTCCACATCAATTCATGATAAAAACTTTCAAGAAAATGTGTATACAGGGAAAGTACCTCAACATAATAAAGGCCGTATATGACAAGCCCACAGCCAATATCATACTTAACAGCGAGAAGCTGAAAAGTTTTCCTCTGACATCGGGAACAGGACAGGGATGCCCACTCACCCCACTGCTATTTAACATACTACTGGAGGTCCTAGGCATGGCAATCAGACGAAACAAAAAAATACAACGCATCCAGACTGGTAAAGAACAAGTCAAACTGTCACTATCTGCCAATGACATGATATTTATCGTACATAAAAAAAAACCCTAAACACTTCACTCCAAAACTACTAGAACTGATATCCGAATTCAGCAGAGTTGCAGGACACACAATTAATACACAGAAACCTGTTGCTTTCCGAGCCACTAACGATGAACTAGCACAAAGAGAAATCAGGAAAACAATTCCATTCACAATTGCATCAACAAGAATAAAATACCTACGAATAAACCTAACCAAGGAACTGAAAGACCTACCATACCCTGAAAACTACAAGACACTCTTAACAGATACTAAAGAGGACACAAACAAATGGAAACTCATCCCATGCTCCTGCCTAGGATGAATTAGTATTATCAAAATGTGCATCCTGCCTAAAGCAATCTACAGATTCAATGCAATCAGCCTCAAATTACCAACAGCATTCTTCAACGAACCGGACACATTTTTATGAGATAACAAGTACAGCATTTCGTCAGGAGTAAGGGCGAAGCGCAGATCTCCTACCTTGCGGTGCTGAGCAACGGGGTCCAGGGCACTGACGAAGTCAGAGGCACACATTGAGCGAGTAAAGGACGTAAAGAGCACCCTTGCCTCACCCAGAGGCTGGGGCGGCCTGAAGAAGCAGGCTGGAAGTCAAGCAGACAGAAAGAGAGACACTCCTCATGGATACCCAGTCGGGCTGTCGGGGTCTGATTCCAGACACGCGGGCCTTTGAGGAGCCGCAGAAGCGCAGCCTCAGCCTAGACTCTCGCAGGTGCCCACGGCCTTCCTCAGTCCCTAGCATCAAGGAGATGCCTCTGAAGGGGAATCCTGGCCTCCACTCAGGTGACTTTCCCAGCTCCCAAGGGAGACGGGGGATCCACTGAGGGAGACGCAGGAGAACCTGTCGCTCGAGACTTTGAGATCAGCAGCCAGGCTAGTCCCATTTAAGTGGCTGACGAGCGCCGATGTTGTTTGCCATAGACGGCTTCCTTCTATAAGGACAGTGAAAGAAAAGGCACGTTCGGATGCCTATACTCACCTCCGAAGTTATCCCGCACGAGCCTACAAAAATGATGCAGCTTCTCACACCAGAAGGGTATGAAACTAGAAATAAATTGTGCAAGTAAAATGAGAAAGCCTACCACCGCGTGGAGTCTTAACAACATGCTCCTGAATAACCAACGGATCAATGACCGAATAAAAACAGAGATCAAGCAATATAAGGAGACAAATGGCAGCAAGAACTGAACAATACAAAATCCGTGGGACACAGACAAGGCGGTGCTAAGAGGGAAGTATACTGCAATACAGGCCTACCTCAGGAGAGAAGAACAATCCCCTATGAGCAGTCTAAATTGAAAACTATTATAACAAGAAAAAGAAGAACAAATGGGGCCCATATTCAGCAGGAGGAGGAACATAATAAAGATTGAAGCAGAAATAAATAAAACTGAGAAGAATGAAACAACACAAAGAATCGATGAAAGCAGGAACTGATTCTTGGAGAAAATAAACAAAATGGATAAACCCCTAGTCAGACTCATCAAGAAAAAACGAGAGCCTGCACACATAAATTGAATCAGAAATGAGAAAGAAAAAAATCACTACAGAAAAAACAGAAATACAAAGAATTATGAGAGAATGCCATGAAAAATCATATGCTAACACACTGGATATCCTACAAGAAATGGACAACTTTCTAGGAAAATGCAACCCTCCAAGGCTAACCCAGAAAGAAAAGAAAACTGAACAGATCAATTACTAGGAACAAAATTGAACTGGCAATCAAAAAACTACCTAAGAGCAAAACACTAGAACCAGACGGCTGCACCGCTGACCTTAATCAAACATGTAGTGAAGATCTAATAGTCATCCTCCTTAAACTTTTCCAAAAAGTAGAAGAGGAAATACTTCCAAACTCATTCTACGAGACCAGCATCACCTTAATACCAAAACCAGGCAAAGACATCACAGAAAAGGAAAATTACAGACCAATATCGCTGAGGAAATTTCATGCAAAAATACTCAACAATCCACTTCTAGGAATTTACCCTAAGAATGCAGCAGCCCAGTTTGAAAAAGACAGATATCCTCCTATGTTTATCGCAGCACTGTTCACAACAGCCAAGAAATGGAAGCAACCTAAGTGTCCGCCATCAGTAGATGAATGGCTATAGAAGATGTGGTACATATACACAATGGAATATTATTCAGCCATAAGAAGAAAACAAATCCTACCATCTGCAACAACATGGATGGAGCTAGAGGGTATTATGCTCAGGGATAGAAGCCGGTCAGAGAGAGACAAGCACCAAATGATTTCACTCATCTGTGGAGTATAAGAACAAAGGAAAATATGAAGGAACAAAACAGCAGTGGAATCACAGAACCCGAGAATGGACTAACAGGTACCAAAGGGAAAGGGACTAGGGAGGATGGATGGGTAGGGAGGGGTAAGGGGGGCAAAGAAGAAGGGGGATATTAAGATTAGCATGTGTTGGGGGATGGGAGAAATGGGAAGGCTGTACAACACAGAGAAGACAAGTAGTGATTCTACAACATTTTCCTGTGGTGATGGACAGTGTCTGTAAAGGGGTTTATACAGGGCACCTGGTATAGGGGAGAGCCTAGTAAACATAATATTCGTCATGTAAGTGTAGACTAATGATAACAAACAAACAAACAAAAAAGCAGTTCCTGTGTGGTGACTTCCAATGAGTTCTACACAATGGTACAAAGGGCATATAAAAGTGTAGGCAAAGGGTCTGTTTGTGTTAATACAGAGGATCAAAGCCTAATTTGGCTACCCAGACAATGAACTAAGATACGATATGAAAAAGAACTTCCAACATCAGCACTCTCGGGAAGACTCATACCAGAAGATGATCATCAAAAAACCTCAACAAAGATCCAGGCGATGCTGCAGTTGTAGCTGCACTCATCCCACCAGTTCCTGGACTTGCCATGGGAATGAAGAAGGAGATATCTAAGCTGGCCTGTGCAAACAGTAAAACAACAAATTTGACTGGATCTATACTGTTGGAACTCAACCAAGAATTTGGAGAAGTGCAAATTGTAGCGCTACAAAATCTTACAACTACAGAATATGTACTGTTAAAAGAACCTATGGGATGTGAACAGTCCCCAGGAATGGGTTGTTTTAATTTGTCGGATTTCTCTCAGACTGTTCAAGTTCAGTTGGATAATATCCACCATATCATAGATAAGTTTTCACAAATGCCTAAGGTGCCTAACTGGTTTTCTTGGTTTCACTGCAGATGGCTGGTAATTATAGGTCTGCTTTGGTTATGTAACTGTACTCCTATTATGTTAATGAGTGTGTGCAATTTAATTAGTAGTTTAAAACCTATACATGCTGAAGTTACTCTACAAGAAGATATGTGAAAGAAATAATCAATCTTCCCACGATTTCTTCCGCCTGCTACTTCTATAGCTTTTCTTCTTCCTTCCTAATTACAACCCTTAAATAGAATTCGTGCCTCATATCGAATTTACCGAGTATCATAATTCCTCCAAGTGGTAAAGATACCTCAAAACAAATGCTGGGCATAGAAGAAACAGGGCATAAATATGCAAAAAAGTAAAAAGCTAACCTTTTCAAACAATAAGACTTCTCTCTCACTTACCAACTTTACATTTCCCTGTATGGCCCCGGAAGATGACTGGTTAGCCAGAGACGGGTAAGATTCCTCAAGGGAGGAACAACCTAAGACAGGCACAGTCACAGGGGTGCCATCAGGTGAGAAATTGGGGATCAACAGAGGTGAGGCTTAGAACCTCACCACCCCTGCTCTGAGAGAAATCTTCTGCATCCGTGGATGTTTTATTGCCCATGTCTAGCTTGGATCAACCCATAGTCTACAGGCACACACCTGATCATCTACATTTGCTCTCTTACAACACTAAACTATGTTGTCTACCTTTATCTTGCATCTTCCTACCACCTCAGCATTTTATTAAAAATAATAATAATAAAGAGAAAAATTTGGAATCCACATATAAATCAAGTAAAAAAATCAAACAAATATTCATATTTGGACTGATTGTTTATAGTTCATAATGCATGAGCAAAACTGAAAGTTTCTGTGATGACTGCCCTTGTACTGTTCACCGTGTACCTTATTCACAATGTAAGAATTTGTTCTCCATGTAAGAACTTGTTCAAAATGCTTCAGAAGATTGGAAAATTAGGCTTGGGGTGGATTAATGATGGTGCATTGAGCATTGACTCCCCTACATAGAATTTTATTGTTGTTATGAACCATTTGATCAATAAATATGAGAGATGCCCTCTAAAAAAAAAAAGTACAGACTTCCAATTGTACAATAAATAAGTAACCGGGATGTAATGTATAGCATAAGGAATATAGTCAAAATATTGTAACAACTTTGTACGGTGATAGCTGGTAGCTAGAATTATCATGTATATAAATGTTGAATCACTGTGTTGTACTCCTGAAACTAATGTAATACTGTGTGTCAACTACACTTCAATAAAAAATAATAATCTACAAAAAAAAAAAAAGTACAGCATTTCGTTAGGAATAAGAGCAAAGCATAGATTTCCTACCCTGCGGTGCTGAGCAATGGGGTCCGGGGCACTGACGAACTTAGAGGCACACATCGAGTGAGGAAAGGATGTAAAGAGCACCCTTGCCTAACCCAGAGGCTGGGGCGGCCTGGAGAAGCAGGCTGGAAGTCAGGCAGACAGAAAGAGAGACACTCCTCATGGATACCCAGTCGGGCTGTCGGGGTCTGATTCCAGACACGCGGACCTTTGAGAAGCCGCTGAAGTGCACCCTCAGCCTAGACTCTCGCAGGTGCCCACGGCCTTCCTCAGTCCCTGGCGTCCAAGGAGATGCCTCTGAAGGGGAATCCTGGCCTCCACTCAGGTGACTTTCTCGGCTCCCAAGGGAGATGGGGATCCACTGAGGGAGATGCAGGGGAACCTGTCACTCGAGACTTTGAGATCGGCAGCTGGGCTAGTCCCATTTAAGTAACTGACGAGTGCCCGATGTTGTGTGCCATAGACAGCTTCCTTCTAGAAGGACAGAAAAGAAAGAAAAAGCAGGCTCAGATGCCTATACTCACTTCCGAAGTTATCCCGGAGTAGCCCACAAAAATGATGCAGCTTCTCAGACCACGAGGGTTTGAAATTAGAAATAAATTATGCAAATAAAATGAAAAGGCCTACCACAGCATGGAGTCTTAAAAATATGCAAATAAATAATCAATGGATCAATGATCGAATAAAAACAGAGATCCAGTAATATATGGAGACAAATGACAGCAATAACTGAATAACGCAAAATCCGTAGGACACAGACAAGGCGGTGCTAAGAGGGAAGTATACTGCAATACAGGCCTCCCTCAGGAGAGAACCACAATCCCATATGCATAGTCTAAACTGAAAACTATCACAAGAAAAAGAAGAACAAATGGGGGCCCATAGTCTGCAAGAGGAGGAACACAATAAAGATTGAAGTAGAAATAAATAAAACCTAGAAGAATGAAACAAGACAAAGAATCGATGAACGCAGGAGCTGATTCCTGGAGAAAATAAATGAAATGGATAAACCCCTCGGCAGACTAGTCAAGAAAAAACAAGAGCCTGCACACATGAACAGAATCAGAAATGAGAAAGGAAAAACCACTACAGTAACCACAGAAATACAAAGAATTATGAAAGAATGCCATGAAAAATTATATGCCAATACACTGGATAACCTACAAGAAATGGAAAACTTTCTAGAAAAATGCAACCCTCCAAGGCTAACCCAGAAAAACAGAATATCTGAACACATCAATTACAAGGAGTAAAATTGAACTGGTAATCAAAAAACTACCTAAGAACAAAACACCAGAACCAGACGGCTGCACTGCTGACTTTAATCAAACATGTAGTGAATATATAATAGTCATCCTCCTTAAACTTTCCCAAAAAGTAGAAGAAGAAATACTTCCAAACTCATTCTATGAGGCCACCATCACCTTAATACTAAAACCAGGGAAAGACACCACAGAAAAAGAATATTACAGACCAATATCACTGAGAAGAATATATGAAAATATACTCAACAATCCACTTCTAGGAATTTACCCTAAGAATGCAGCAGCCCTCTTTGAAAAAGACAGATGCACCCCTATGTTTATCGTAGCACAATTTACAATAGCCAAGAAATGGAAGCAACCTAAGTGTCCATCAGTAGACAAATGGCTAAAGAAGATGTGGTACATATACACAATGGGATATTATTCAGCCATAAGAAGAAAACAATTCCTACCATTTGCAACAGCATGGATGGAGCTAGAGGGTATTATGCTCAGGGAAATAAGCCAGTCAGAGAGAGACAAGCACCAAATGATTTCACTCATTCATATGTGGAGTGTAAGAACAAAGAAAAACTGAAGGAACAAAAAAGCAGCAGAATCACAGAACCCAAGAATGGACAAACAGTTATCAAAGGAAAATGGACAGGAGAGGATGGGAGGGAAGGGAGGGATGAGGGGGAAAAAGAAAGGGGGCATTACCGTTAGCATGGATAATGTGGGGGGGGCATGGGAAGTGCTGTGCAACACAGAGAAGACAAGTAGTGATTCTACAACAACGGACTATGCTAATGAACAGTGATTGTAATGGGGTTTGTGGGGGGGACTTCGTGTAGGGGGGAGCCTAGTAAACATAATGTTCTTCACGTAATTGTAGATTAATGATAACAAAATAAAAATGAATAAAGGAAGGAAGGACGGAAGGAGGGAAGGAAGGAAGGAAGGAAGGAAGGCGGGATGGAGGGAGGGAGGGAGGGGGTAGGGGTTAATACCATTACCTTTGTGGTAAGATAGAGCTAAATTTAACATAGTGCTCTACTTACTGTTATAAGGCCACAGATTAACTGTTGAATAGCCTTAGTTTCCTCATTTCTAAAATAGGGAAGGATAACAGAGCCAACCTCATTGTATGTAATTTATCATGATTAGCACAATTCCCATTGCACAGCAAATACACAATAAGTATTAGCATCTATCTATTATACATTCTTCCTATCAAACATGAACTCATGAAGGTAAGTTTTTGATGGAGATTATAGGACCAACCTTAGATATGCTGGTGAAGACCAGACTCTATTCAGTACCCTGGAGATGTTACTTTTGCAAAGGGAATGTGCTAGAAAAATTGCTTTTCTTCTTTAGTTTTTCCAGTCAGCTCACACCATACACTTCTTGTTACTGAGAACCACCAGTAGGGAAGCTCACTGTAATTAAAAGATTGATCTTCTGGAAACAACGTTTAATAACAGGCACAAAAAAGTGTGTAATTCGGCATTTTCAAACACTGTCCTCAAGTTAATTTCACCGGAGCTGTTTGTGAACTATCTAGGAAGTCTAGAATCAGTATGTACATGCTGAAGTCAATGGACCAGAGAGAAGAGGAGACAAACTCCAACTGGCCACTTCATTGAGATCAGGGGAGCCTTGTGAAAAAAAAAGCAGGTGAACACACATTTTATATGCTCCAGATGCTAACAGATTTGCAAAGGTAATTTTTTGTATTTTGTGTGTTCTCTAAAGGAAAAATCTACCTTTATGCATATATGTATATGTATGTGTGTGTGTGTGTGTGTGTGTGTGTGTGTGTGAGTGTGTGTGTGCGTGTGTGTAGCAGGTATAGTGGGAAAAACAGTTTGTATATTGAAAAGACAAAAAAGGAAAGTGGTTCTGAGGAAAAAAAATACTCAACAAAATATTAGCACACCAAACTCAAAAATACATTAAAAAGATCATCCATCATGAACAAGTAGGTCTTATTCCAGGGAAGCAAGGATGGTACAGTATTAGAAAATCCATCAACATCATCCAACACATCAACAAAAAGGAGGAGAAAAACCACATGATCACGCCCATAGGTGCTGAAAAAACATTCGACAATATTCAACATCCATGCATGATGAAAACTCTCAACAAAATGGGTATACAGGCCAAGTACCTCCACATAATAAAGGCCGTGTATGACAAGCCCACAGCCAACATCATACTTAACAGCGAGATGCTGAAAGGTTTTCCTCTGAGATGGGGAACAAGACAGGGATACCCACTCTCTCCACTCTTATTCAACATAGTTCAACAAGATAATGGGTGAATGTAGTAACCACATTGTTTTTTCATGTAAAACCTTCATAAGCGTGTATATCAATAGTACCTTAATAAAAAAAAAAAAGAAAAGAAATAGCCTCCCTGAGGGCAGTGTGATCTAGATGTTATCCCTGGGGTTGGGGTCTTCCTGTGCGGGTGGGATGCCATCAGGGAGAGGACTGCCCCCACACTGCTCTTTCTTCCCAAAGCTCAGCTCTCATGCAGACCTCATGTGCCCCCCGAGCCACCCCGGCCCTCTAACTCTTACGCAGGGGTCCCTGACTTCTGCCAGGTTGCCCTCCATCCTCTGTTCTACCCCCATAAGGTGCTCAGGAATAGCGGGGCGCTCTAAGCCCCAGGCGGGCACACCTTGGCAGCACTGGGGAGGGCTGCTCAAACAGAACCTGGGCCTTTCTTCCTGACGCCTATAGGTGATGATCAGACACCAAAATCTATAAGCCCCAGGGTGTCTCCTCACGTCTGGAACACCAATGCATATGTAACCCAAGTAGATCCCAGGGCTGCAGGGCACCAGTCTAGCACTGTCCCATTTGATGAGACACAGCTGCCCCACACATTCCAGAAAATTCCTTTTCAGAAAACATTGAACTTGGTCTCTCAAAGCCCCTCCAAGAGGTGCACGTCTTCTGTTGGGGGCTTTCTCTGAGCCCAATTTCTCCACACTTCACACCTCAGAGTACCCCACAAAGCTCCCAGATCCCGAGTACTCCCCCATGGTGCCCTTCAGCTGTCCAGTTACTGGCTGAGTGGCATGACATCAATGACAAAAGGCTGGGAAAGATGAGCAGAGGCACTTGGTTCTGATTCTCCACATATGCTCCCCAAGGGCCCTCAGGATGTGTTCACCCTCCCAGGAGGGGAGGGATGGCTTGTTGGGGAGTTCCAGGATAAGCACAAACACCGCCGTGGGGGACTCCAGGATGGAGAGAGTCTCTAGGCCTTATGCTGCAGGTGGAGCCCCAGATTGGGGACTGGGGAAGTGGACCTGGGCCCTCCTGACAGCCTCAGGTGACCAGGTGACAGGAGGTAAAATCAGGACACGCAGGCCACCCTCCTTCCCCTGGCCCTGCATACAGCACCCTCAGAGCCATCTGCCTGCATGGTGGTCCCAGGGATGACCTCAGGCTCCCCAGCCACATAGGGAGGTAGGTTTGGGCAGGAGGAGGGCCAGCGGGCCCCAAGCAGGGCGGTGGCCCAGGTCAGACCTGTCATCCTGCACGGCCCACCCGCCTCAACCTGACACAGAAGAGCTTCTGGGCCCAGAAACAAAGCAGCAGCCCTGGGCCTGCTGGGTGGTCACTGGGCCAGTGGTCCATTCTGCCCCGGGTGTGTGCAGGTGCCCCGAGCATGCCAGGCTCTGGACTGCTGCTGGGATATCAGGCTAACACGGCTGCGTGGCCACCCTGACTGGGCTGCAGTGAACCTTCCCCACCTGGTGTGTGCTGGGGAGCTGGCAGGGCCCTCTGGCACCGGGTGCCCTGACCTGGGCCCAAGCACGGGGCTCTGGGGGCTCCCTGTCTTCTGACTCCTCAGAGAAGCTGATGCTGGTGTTCTTGTTCACCTAGTCAAAGAATGAACTTTGCAAACACTCAAGGTAAGAGAGCATGTGTGAGGCTTTTATTTAGAGATAAAGCAAAGGATAGAGCTCCTGGCTTGCCCCTGCCCAGAGGGGAGAAGATAGCCCCGGGGTGGTGCATTGTCTAGGGATTTATAGGCAGTTGAGAGACAAAGGGCCAGGGATGCAGACCTGTTAAATAGTCCCCAAATGCTTATCTTGGAAGAGACACGAAGTTTCTTATCAGTCTTCCAGATAATTTTGTAGAGTTAACACAGGAAATTTACTGCTTTGATTCTATCCCAGAATAGTAGCTTCTTGGTTTGGGAGCATATCAATCAAGACTGCCTGTCCTGCTCCCAAGGTGGGCTGAGTCATTGTCTGCTATGTTAAGAATCCTATTTTTTGACTTCTTGGGTTTTAAAATGCAATCTTATCTTTAAGATGGAATCTTTCCTGTTTTTACTATGCTGTTTGTGTCTGGGCTTGCTTGCCATTATTACTTGCCTAGGATGCAAATCGTTTGATTAGGGCTAGAGGAAGAAAAGCAGCATCTGGGTAAAGTTAAAGAAAATAAGCTGGGCCTTTTAGCAGGCTAAAGTAAATTTTACAATAGCTTCATTTAACTGACACAATGAAGACATGGGCTATGCTGCGGTCTTTTCTTATGTGGGGGATATTCAAACATTTCAGGCCACATTACTCCTGGCTTTTTAATTTTAATTAATCTCACAGAAGAATGTTTATGCCATTTTACAGAATTAATGTGACTCTGTGTGAATAAAATGAGTTCCTGTGGCCAGGATTCTCACCTGGCCCTGGCTGACCAGCTCACTGCACACCTGTGGGCAATACATGGCTGTTGACTCTATGTAAAGAGCTCCGCCCAGTGCTCTGGGCACGACACAGCGGCAGGGCTGCAAGGCTGCAGGAGAGCAGAGCAGAGGCTGGAGTGGTGGCAGCACCGAGGACAGAGGCCCAGAGGATGGCTGTGGGGACAAAGGGACCCAGAGGCAGAGACCGGCTTGCTGCATGCAGACTCGCTCTGAGTGAATAGGATTTTAGTGATTGACCTGCCACCTGGAAATATAGTTGGATATTACCCTTTCACCCCAAGGAACGTTTTGCTGTCAATTTCTTTGGTCACACTGAGTCCACAGTGAACTTGCCCAGGGCTGAAACCCACTGGCAGGACACTCTGACTTCACTTAATTGTTAAATATGGAGATTCCCTAGGGTATTTTCTCCAGAGGCCCTCACCCTACTCTGTCTAAACCCAGGTCCCTGTCTCATAGCCACATCCCTCCCTGTCTACCACACCTAGTTTACCTTATAATACAGCTATCTAAGGTGATAGAGCTCTTTCTGGTGCATGTACTGTATCAATTCTTTTCATGAAGTTGGCGGGTGGGACGTCAAAGTTTCTGAATCATTTGGGCCTTGATCTCAACTCTGAAATAATCTGCATGTCACAATGGCACATCTTTGGGTAGCCTGCCCTTTGGCCCACAGTGGATTCAACATCTAAAGGAAGACCAGAATTTTCTTTGAAAACAATCTGAAGTCAATTATAATAATCATGAACTGATTTATATTTTTGTGGGAAAGCTTGAATTTTGTTCTAATCAGGCTTAGGAAAACTACTGCAGCTGCTCGGGAGAGGTTTTCAGTGAGTGCTCTAGCATTTTGACACAAATTAGGGTTTTGTTTCCTAAATCCTGTTCAGGATGATGGGGTGTCACTAGGTTTGGAATCACAGAGAAGTCAGGTCCAGATAGAGTGAAACGTGAAACCAAAGTCAAGAAAGGAAAGCAAGTTTTATCTGAAACAGAGTGGGCCTCTGACTTAGAGTCAGAAGGCCCTGACTGCCTATCGTGAGGCTTCTTTTATGGGATTTTTGGCAGGGCAAAGGAGTCCTTGATTGACATTCTTTGGCCTTGGGCGCTTGATCTGATTGGAGGACTGGAGACATGGGTTGCGCTGTCACATTTTTCATCTGGGAAATTTTTGTCATCTGGAGTGTGCCTTGCTCTGAGGTATCTTGTCTGGGGAGTGTCTGCCCCCTTATAGTCACTCTCAGTCCCTGTAGCTTCAGTCAGTCAGCTGTCTGAGTTAGCTCCGGCTCTGTCTGATTAACTCTCTGAGTTCTTGGTAGGCCCCACCCACTTTTCATCCTGCTCATGTCTCTCTTTCGGCCTAATAAGGATGTTTCCGTTGAGCCAGTTTCTCCAGTGTTTGGCCTGGGCCCCAACAAGCATGTGGTACTTGTAGACTAACTGATATAAACCTGAGATGCAGGTCGGTAAGTTGAATAACTGTATTAAACACTTCAGCAAACACATGGGGTCCTCGGTCACTTCAGGAGACTCTGTAACTGTGGCTTGCGATGCAGCCTTACTCCAGGAAACAGAAACTTGGGGTTTTTTTGGATCCTCAAGACACTTAACTTTTTATGAATTTCTTTTTTTTTCAGGACACTTAACTTTAAAGGGGCTGGTTCTGATAGGTAATCAGAATGTGGAAACTGAGGCTATATAGGGAGTTTAGGTGGTGCAGAAGGGAAAAAGAATAATGGCCCTAGAGGTGGGGCCTGGTCATAAGGCGGCGGCTGTGCATTTGGAGACAAAGGAAAACAGGGGAGGGAAAAAAGAGGCCTTGGAAGCCTCTTTGTCTTTTGTTAATTGTTGGTCTCAGTTAGTTGGGAAATTCTATTTTGCAAAAAGGCAATTTTAGATCCTGGATAACATTAGAAAGTTTCAAAATACCAATTAAAATAGGTGTCCCATTCCGTTTTGACAATTTTTGAGCCATGGCTGTCCAATTTAGTTTTGAGAAGAGTAAGTCTGTGGAGATGAATAGTTTCCCACATTGGCCATTGGTGTTCTAAACTACTTTCAGTTATGTTGGCCCATTTATTTAGAAATGCAAATGAGGAAGGACCACAGTTTTTAAACATCTAACTTACTGGGATCACAGAAGGGCTGGGTGGGCTGGCAGCACCTTCAAAGTATCTTGATTTCTGGAATCCCATTTCCTGGAGGTTTTTCTCTAGAGCAAAAAGAAAAATTCCTAAACAGCACAGTTCCAGTAGGAATAGCCCAGCTCTAAAAGGAATCAGATCAAACGTCAGCACAGTTCCAACAGGAACAGTCTGTTTCCAAAAAGTAGAACCAAAGGTCCAAATGAGTACTATCAGAAAGGACAAAGCCTTAAAACATATCCTGAATAAAGCCTGGAGAGCTCAAAACACAAAGAGTGGATCTCAAAATCCAGAAGTGTTACCCACAAATGCTAGGGTTGGCAAGAAAGCAGTGAGTTCAAAGGCTTTCTGGTTACCAGCACCTGTGTGCTTACCAGCCTCAGATCCACTGGGGGTTGGGTTGGGAGGGTTGGTTTCCTTCTCTGGATCACACTCCTGATACCAAATAGTGTTGGCCTTGGAGATAAATGGTTATTTTACCAGCAAAAATGGGCTTATTTGGGATATCAGAGAATTGCAATTCAGGGCCTGCAAGCTAAGGCCAGTCCAATAAGCAAAAGAGAGAAATGTTACTTTATGGAGAAGAAGAAGGAAGTTGGGAGGGTTTGTTCTGAATGAAATTCCATTGAAGGAAAGCAAGAGTTCAAGGTGATGACAATTTCTTATTGGTCGAGTTGCTGGGCTACACGATTTCTTGTAGGAGATGCAATGTACGTCTTTCCCTGTTGGGGCCTGTATTTGATGATTCTTTCCATTTGACAGTTCTTCTGTTGGGGTCTATAGTGGACAATTTTTTCTGTAATTTTGACATCATGTGGTTGGCATAAGAGCACCCCCTTCTGGCCTGTTAACTCTATTTTAGTGGGGTTTCCCTCTAATAATTTTTCAAGAACAAGATGCCCAGCCAACAGCCAGTACCAACTGCCACATAGGTGATTGTCCAGCCCAGCCATTGGCAGAATGTAACAGACAGAGCCAGCCGGGTGAGATCAGCAAAGGGACCAAACACAGAACCCATGCATAGGGAAAATGGAAGTTACCATGGCCAGGACCCTCACCTGATCCTAATCTGCCCACCCATTGTGTATGTGCTTGATGTAATACTTAGCCTCCTGCGCAGGCTTGGCAATGAGCCGTTGTTGCCTATGTCTTTACATAAAGAGCTCTGTCTCCTGCTGGGAGGAAGACAGACAGCAAGGAAGCAGGAGAGCAAGAGAGCAGGAAAGCAGAGGCAGCCGCTGGGGCAGAGGCTGAGCAGGATGCAGAGACAGAGACTTGCTACTTGCAGACTTCTGGGTGCAGATGTGATGCTAAACAACCTACCTCTGGGAGAATAAAACTTGGTATGAGACCTTTTCTACCTGCTGTGTTCCGTTGTTGTTATTCGGTCTCAGGGAATCCAGAGTAAACTTGCCTGGACCTGAAACCCCCTTCAGCCTGGAGCTACACCATGGGATCCTGAGAAACAGTCACTCACTGCTGTATTGCAGCCACTCAGTTTGGGGTGACTTGTTACACAGCAAGAGACAACCAGAACACCAGGTCCTAGAGGATTTTTCTGGGCATAGGAAAATGTGAGAAACTCTGAAAGAAACTTAGCATGGGCTTTAAACAACAAAAAAAGGAAACCACAAAATCCTCATCCTCAAGAGTTTGATTCATATTGTCAAGGTTTTGTGAATGTTTCCATTCCTAAAGCATCCCTGTTACATTCTGTCTAGAAACAAATTTCCTGGTCAGATATTCCAGTCTGGGAAAATCTGCCAAAACTGTGGGAAATCTCATACTGTGAATTCAAGACATTGAATTCACCAAGAGCAAAATGATCTCAACAATAGAGAACTTTTCTGTGATGGCTTCTGAGTTGCTGGGCTCCTGCTCTGGTTCCTGTGTCAGTCCCGGGGGAAGGAATTCTGAAACATCTGTGTGATTTGTGGGCTTCATGTTGTTGATGAATCTGGCTGGTAGAAAAGAGGCAGGGAAAAGAAAAGAAAATCGTTCCTGGTCTAACCGCAGCAACACCAACTGGGAACTTGATAGAAATGAAAATTCTTGGTAATACTGAAGACTTCCTCTGGATAAACTCAGGGAGCAGGACCAGAAATGTGTGTTTTCACAAGCCCTCCAGATGAATTTGAAACATGTTAATGTTTGAGAATCAGTGGTTACCACAAAACAAACAACACCCTCCATATATATTGTGAAACCACATGAATATTCAGATGTCCCTCTGCTAATTTCTCCCTCCATCACCATCTCTCACACCATTTCTTTACTGTCTTCCTATTATTGGCCCAAATTTTTAGAGATCACCAACTCCATTTTACACATTGTGCCAAGTGCTGAGACTGACACCAAGAATCAGACATGGCATTTCCTTTAGAAATATCCCATGCCTTCAAACAAACAGAAGGACAAGAATAACATTATGAAATCTACATTCTAGAACAATGCTCTCCAGTATTTGGCATTCCTCAGATTCATCTGAAGAGCTGGTCACATTACAGACGCATTTTACATGCTCTCATCCCATTTACCCATGAGGACACTTGGGTAAGATGAGGCTAGGTCATGGACAGGAAGTACGGTTGGTGCCCAGCAAAGACTGGGCCTCAGTTTAGACCAGCTGTCTGCTGAGTTAACTCTGTTGAACAGTCTCTCTTAATGCCCCTGGTGACACAGAACCAGCATTTATAATTGCACAGATTTCATAATTTCCTTTAACACTTATATCATTTTAATTCTGAGCAAAGCCCAATATCTTTTCCCGTTCCTGCAAGGCATGTCTTCCTCTACCCATGAAGTAGCATGTAGCAGGTCGAGGCATCCATCCAAGTATACGCTCCGCTCCTGGCAAAGAGAAGAAATGCTTCCCATCAACCCGAAGCTCCTAAGATGCCCGGGTTGAAACGGTCCTCATCTGCCTTAGTGGTTCACTCTACAGGAAGCAGACACTGTGTCGGTGAGATTCTCTGTCTCACCCTAAGAGGATGTCTTCCCCTAAGGTGATAGTGTCATATGGTTAAGAAAAACAGTTAAATCTGAGAAAGAATAAATCGTATTGTCATCTATGAAAATAACAACAATCTGTAGGTCCTCAGAAGACTTAGACAAGATAATGCAGAAATACATGCTATTTACAAGCCAATTGACTGACCTACAGGATGGTCTCTGTTTAGCGGTGGCCCTCGCTCTCCTGGGGAGCCTGCAGTGGCCACGACAGCCCTTATCATTTGGAGGATTACTTGAACTCAAACAGTGAGCTCAGTCCAGACCAGCACTTGCTTTGTGAACTGGGAGCATTGTCTGCAGAGGCCTCGTGTCGTCACTTGCATAATGAGAACCCTCATTAGACCTTATGGGGATGTTGCAATGATGAGCAGTGAATAGAAACACATCCAGCATGGCAGTCAGCACAGGGCACCCCCATCCTGACATTTCCTATCGTGGTTCTCCTTTTCTGCCATGAACAGCAGCTCCTGGCGTGTCTCGCTCATCAGAAGAGGCAATGGGCTCAGCAAGAGGAAGAAAACAATCAAAAAGAACATCCCACCTGTGACAACCGCAAATTTCAGGGAAGACATTATGAGCTGCAAGTCCAGCTGGGAACCTTAATCATGTAGAAAAGGAATGAAGGAAACATTGTTGACGTCATTATTCATCCGACAAGGACATGGATGAAATACACAGCAATTTAGATGAATCATAATAAAAATAAGTAGATATATGAATTAACACAAATAGTGAAATCCTATTGCAGAGAAAATGTGACAAAAGCATATGCATGAGATATTTTTAATATTTTTTAATCCTACATAGTTGTGCTTATTTTTGTGATGAATTATTCAAGTGAAACAAAAGTACAAAGATACCAGTGAGGAGCTTGGTACCCACCCGTCAACATGATCAAATTTACACACACCAAAAAAAATTGTTTTTATAGCAATATTTAATACAGACATATTTGATGTCCCTATGTCATGTATTTACACAATCTTGATTCTTTCCCTTTCCTGAGGAACCAACCACAACACTAACTTGATATGCAGGATTCCCCTGCACCTTTTACTGTAAATATTATGGTGGCACAAACAATTGCACTGTTTTGCATTTTAAAAGCTATTTGTGAACATGATGAATCTGCCACAAATCATACACACACGCCACTGAGGAAAGGGCTCTGGGCTAAGTAGGGGGCCTCACCTCTTTGAGCTCTTGTCTACTGTGATAGGGATAAGCTCCATTTTGCGGGTAGGAAACTGAGGCACAGAGAGGTTCAGTGACCTGCCCAAGGTTCCACAGCAGGGTTGAAACCCCGGTCTCCCTGCCCCTGGTCCGCTGCCCTGGGTGCTGCCTCCTTACTGTGCTTTGGCTGGAGCAGGAGTCCAGGCTGAATGTTCCTACACCATGTCCACCTCTGGGCACCTACCTGCATGTGCTTAAGAACTACAAGCCTCAGTTTGCTTATGTGCAAAGTGAGCTTGTCCTGGGCCCTGCCACCCCCCAAGTGTGGTGGGGATCAAATTGTCTTCCCAGGAATAAGGGCCCAAAGGGCAGGGGCAAGGTTTCTCATTGACTTCTGCTTGTATTTATCAAAAGACACTCCCAAAGCAGGCCAACTGCGCCCCGGGCAGTCCAGACCTCTTTACACAGCTCCCGTGTGCCGCATCATTTGTACCTTCTTTGGCAGGTGGGAAAACAGAGGCTCAGAGAGCTTAAGAACTTGCCCAAGGTCACACAGCAAACAAAGAGTCAAGATTTGAACTCTGGCATCAGGCTCCAGAACCTGTACTGATGTGTGTGACGAATACATCAGAATTTGGAGAGACAGACCCTACCCCCAGGAATCCACTTTCTCATTGCCTGACTCTGGGGTTCTGCCTGTGGCGGATCCACACCCAGACCTGGTGCTGACATCCTGAGGAGCTGGGCAGTGTCAGCCCCACCCACCGATGCTCCTGGGCACTGACCTCCTTGGTCACGTGGGAGGAGACAGTGGATCCCAGCAGCTTAGGGACAGTGGGGCAGCTCAGTTACTAATGCTTCTTGGCAGGGTTCCTGTACCCCCAGGGCAGGGAGGGAAGCTACAGCTTCCGGGGCCACAAGCCAGCTGGAAGTCGCAGGAGCCAAAACCTCTGCTCAGAGCCTCTAGGTCTGGTTTGGCTAAAACGCTCATCCATGTAAAGGGATGCTGGTCACCCCTGTCCTGGGATTCTGCATTTGAAGAGAGGAGCCTGGTGTCTAATCTGTAGCCCAAAGGATGGAAGTGCCTCTTCTGGGGGCCCGCCTAGATTTCCCTACACTCACGGCAACTCCATTTTTACCAAATATTTTCATCCATCTATCCGTTCATCCATCCAACCATTCATATATTTTTTCATTCAGCCAACACATTCTAGGTGCTGAGATAAGCAAAATTACAGAGCCCCACCCCTTAGATTTCACCCCCTGCCCCCATTTCTGCCTGTCTCTCCTGCCTCACTCTCTGTTCTGCAGCCACACTAACCTCAGGCACATTCCCACCGGCAGGGCCTTTGCACTTTCCCCCAACAATGTTCTTCTCCAGGCATTTCCTGTGTTTTGCATCCTTGTCATCCGTACACATTACATCCTTAGGTGCCTCGCCTGATACCCTGTGTGAAGTGTTCCCTGTCTCCTCCCCCTTCCTTAGAGTTACTGATATCTGCAGTGACCTTGCTTGTACTTATTTATTCTGGTTTGGAATCCATCTCCCTGTGAGGTACAGATGTCTGTCTGTCCATTGATTGTTGTGTCCTTTGTACCTAGAACACAGGATGGTGCTCAATAAATGTGTGTTGGGTGGATAAAAGGATGTATGGGTAATGGATAGATGGATGGATGGATGGATGGATGGATGGGTGGATGGATGGATGGGTGGATGGATGGATGGATGGGTGGATGGATGGATGGGTGGATGGATTGGTGGATGGATGGATGGGTGGATGGATGGGTGGATGGATGGATGGATGGGTGGATGGGTGGATGGATGGATGGGTGGATGGATGGATGGATGGATGAGTGGATGGATGGTTGGGTGGATGGATTGGTGGATGGATGGATGGGTGGATGGATGGATGGATGGGTGGATGGATGGATGGATGGGTGGAGCTCATAGGCTCAGAACAAATCAACGCTAAAAGCAGTCTCAGCTGCTCAGAGAGGGAAGGGGCAGCGAGGAGCAGTATGAGCAGCTTCCTAAGAGGGTCAAGGGGTTATCACAGGGTCTTGTAGGACAAGCAGCCATCTGCTAACTGCTGGAGGGAAAAGCATGTCAGGCAGAAGAAACAGAAAGGGTCCGCATGCTGGGCTTTGGAGAAGGCAGGAAGTCAGGACTGTAGGAACTGCGTGTGGAGAGAGAGAGAGAGAAGCAGCGCCGGGAGCAGGACACTGAGCTGGCGGGGACCCGCTCTCGCCGACAGGACCAGACACAAGGTGGTGTGGGGCCAGATCTGGGAAAAGAATGGGGTCATCGCCAACCAACGGCCCAACGGAACTCCCGTCTGGAACCCCACTGCCTCCCCCCAGTGTCGTCCCCCACTCTCTAAGACTGCCCCTCTGTTCCACCTCCCTAGTGTGTTTCCTTCCCTCTGTCCCCACCGCTATGACTCCAATCAGGCCTCCCTGACTTAATACCCCAGCCCCCTCTGGCCCGATTAGCCCCAGCATCTTTTCTTCCAGACCTTCATCCTTTCCATAGCCACTGGGGCTTTTACTAGAACCCCAGCCTCACCATGCTGCTGCTCTGTCTCAAGCTCCTCAGCATCCACTCAGGGCAACGGGAACAAGGGTCACGTCTTCTTTCTGGCGCCCCAGCCCTTCCCGACCAGCTGGGAGCTCTGCAGAGCCCAGCTGTCCCTCTGCCGTCAGATCTCGGTGCCCACACCAGCAGACCCTCGAGGAATGCGTGAGCTGCAGCAAGGTGTCTGTACCCCAGGGTGCCTCCCCTGGAAAATGGGTGTAACTCCTGGGTGAGCCCGGCAGCCCTCTTCACACCCGCCTGGGAGCCTAGGCAGGCCTCACCCAGGGCCGGGAGAGCCAATCAGGGCCTGGGAACAGGTGAAGGGGCCCTTCCCAGCCCCACCTGGCCTCACGGATTAGGCCAACATTTGATACCCGCCGGAACTCAGCCACCTGGCTGCCTCGGCCCTGCGGAGGGTGTGCGGGACATGTCTGTGGGCTCAGCTGCGGGACTGCCCTGAAGCCAAGGACTGGCCCCCATGTGTTCCTGATGCCTTGAATGGCCAGCCTGTGGCAGGGTCCCCCCGGAGGCCAGTGGTGGCTCCTGGTGCTGTTCGTGCTCAGATGCCTACTGCCCGCAGGTAAGGGCCTCAGCTGGTCCTGGTCATCGGGAGGAGGGGATGTGGGTACACAAGAGCTCAGGATCATTCTCAGATGGCCATGAGTGTCAGCCTCACTGGGCCTCCCTTTCCCGTGCAGTCTCTGCCTGTCTGTCACTCTTCTGTGTTTCTAAACACCCGGCCAACAGAGACCACTCTTCTCTTCTTACTTTCCTTCCCTCCACTTGGCATTACATTCCACCATTACTTATTTACTTGTTTATCTATTTCCCCCTCCAGCCTATGAGCCCCATGACGGCAGGGACATTGTTTTGTTCACTGATATCAACAAGGTCAAAATGCATGTTAGCTTTTACTGAGAATGCAGACAGCACTGCATTGTTACTAATATTGGGATTCGACACAGTACTAACCCAATGAGCATGAGGGATCCTAAAACCATACTGGTTGTTATTATTAACTAAAATTATGTGCTTTGTACCGGGATTCGGCCTAAGCCCTTCTCCCCCTTAGTTCTGGCAATAATCCTCTGGAATAGGTACTGTCATTTGTAACCCTAATTTATCAAAGGGGGAAATTCAGGCACAGAGAGGTTGAGTGCCTTGTCCAGGGCCACACAGGATTTGAACCCAGAATTAATGACAGATCCCACCATGTCACTGTGAAATTAAGACCACAAACTAGGCCAGCTCTGGATTCCTGGGACTCTTAGACTAAATGTGTCGATTCGAAAAAGGCAGGAAGCAACAGGCAGGTGTTGGGGAAATCTTAACGAAAAGCCATTAAACCATAAGCACTAACCCAGAAAATGGCACATTTCACAGGCAACCTGCTCAGAGACTGACGCAGAAAGAAAACTTACCCTTTTACTCAGCCCAGCAGACACAACCCATTACAGATATGTTTTCACAATAAACTACAATCCCTAGTAATTAGGTAAATCAGCTAATTTTAGCTAAATTGGCTGTTTCCACAGGAAAACTAAATTTCTCATATCTTTATGAGAATTTAAATATAAATATCTGAAGTCAACTTGTTTTTTTAAGTTGCCCCCACTCAACTATATGTTCTGTGAGGGGAGCACGATGCCAGGGGGTGAAGAGGGCTGGTCTGGGGCCAGATGGCCCAGTTCAAATCCTAGCCCAATTCTATGACTTGGGGCCTCTCTGAACCTCTGTTTCTTCCTCCATAAAATGGGGAAAGTAGAAGCTTTTCAATAAGGATTTACATGAACTACTCCTAGAACATGTCAGGGGCACAGAATAGGGCCTACATGTGTTTGCTGCTGTTAGGATAGTAAGAATGATAAAAATACTCAGCAGTGCCCCCTTATCTGCAGTTTTGCTCTCCAGTTTCAGTTACTAGGCGTCAACTGCAGTTCAGTAGCAGGTCCACCAGTAAGCCCTGGGTGGGTGCTGAGGAGCTGGAAACCAACGTCAGAAGGTCAATAGCAGCGTAATGCCAGGTCGCGATGCCTCCACCCCTCACAAAAAGATATTTTGAGAGAGAGAGAGACCACATTCACATCACTTTTATTACAGCATATTGTTGTATTTGCTCATTCATTATTGTTGCTTATCTCTTACTGTGCCTGATTTATAAAGTCAGCTGTATCCTAGGAAGGTATGGATAGGAGAAACATGGTATATTACAGGGTTCAGGCATCCACTGAGGGGTTTTGAACGTATCCCCCCGTAGATGGGGGTGGGGTGCTATTGTAATCCTTAGCTTCAGTTTAGCCCGTGTTAGACACTCAGTGTATATTTATTGGTTGGACAGAAAGATGGATGTCAGGTTTTGGGGCAGAGAAGGGCAGAGAAGCCCTTTCTGAAGACACAGCTGGTATCAAAACCGAAGAGCCCGGCTGGGGAAGCAGGCAGGGCAGGGCGACTTTCTGTCCCCGGTTTCCTTAAACCCCCAGCCTCCAATCTCCACACGCCAGATTAAACAAACAAGAGAGAAGCAGTTTAAGGCCAGGAACTCTGGTCTGTCTTTGAGGGCTTGGAATCTTGCAAACCAGGTTTCATTTAAAGGAGCCCCGGCTGACGCAGTCCTCAGGAGCCCAGGGAGGCCACAGCCGTTGGCCCAGAGCCGGAAAGTTACCCTCTTAAAACTTCTATTTGTTTCCAATCCACATTGTTGCTCTCCTTCCAGTTTTTGAAAGAAAAAAAAATTGCTCCCTGTGGTGCAAACCCCACCCACCTGCCCTGATCAGCAGAGTCTCTGTGTTTCTCTCCAGAGCTGCTCCCTCTGGAAATTACGTGGAGATTTCCTCTGGTGCAGGCAGCCTTGTGACCGATCCTGTTTGGTTAGGATTAAGGAGCGCCAGGTCTGCTCGGCTGCAGCCTTTGAGAGGCCTGCCAAGAAGTCAATTATATGCTTCTGGCCTCTGGGTGCTTCAGGGCTCCGCTGTCCATAAAAAGGAAGAGAGAAAAGCCAAGAGTAAATTGGGGTGTGCTGTTTTCAGACATAGGGGTGCAAGATGTGAAAGGAGAGAGATGAAGACACAGAAAAAGCTGGAGTGGGGTGCCTGTTTTCCCACATTTCAATCCTCTTTATTAAGAGGATGTCCCTGTCACAAAATATAGCACGTGGACATACCACAGATGTTTATTGCGTGAAAGGTCCCAAGATATTTAAATCACTGGCTCTCAAGTCTGACTGTGTGTCTGAATGCGCTGGAAGATTTGAGAAAAATCCCATGTCAGTGCTCCACTCCAAATTGGTATTTTTCTTAAAAATAAGCTTCCACAGAGATTTTAATGCACAGCCAGGATCGGGAACCATTGATTTAAATCAGAAGTTTCAAATGATGGCCTAAAGCTTGATTCAGGCCCAAGAATGCCTTTGTTTTGGGGTACAGCCTCTTAAAAGTTGTTGCATTCCCCCCACTGATATTTTGAAATCCTGTAAAGTTTCCAGGTTTCCAACTCCTTGTAAAAAGTTTTAAATTTCTGCCAACCCCAGTCGTGTGCCTCCCAGCAAAAGCTGAGCAGCAGCTGTCCCTTTTGATGGAGCAGGTAGAAGTCTTCAATTTGTCCCAGTCCCCAGTATCCCTGTTGCCTCCCATGCTGAGTTCAGAGCACCCAGTTTGTCCCAGTCCCCACCACTCCCTGTGGCCTCCCATGCTGAGTTCAGAGCACCCAGTTTGTCCCAGTCCCCACCACTCACTGTTGCCTCCCATTCTGAGTTCAGAGCACTCAATTGCCTTCCTTTTTGTAGGTGCACTGCTGTTTCTTCCTGGAGTAAAAGTCAGGGAAACATGTAATATTCATCTACAGCATCTCCAAGTCAAGTGGGAAATGGGAGCCTCATAGTCCCAGGAACAGGAGGAATGATTTCTCCATAGTAGTCAGGACTGTTGCTCTGCATTTATTATATGAAGAACACTTTTCTTACAGCCAGCCCAGTCAGCCACGGGTGCTATATTTCAGGAGAGGGTGGTGGGTAAGAGAGAGGGCCCCAAAGCTGTGGCTCGCAGTGCAATAGCCTCTAGTCACATGTGGCTACTTCAATATAAATTGTTAAGAATTAGATAAAAATAAAAATTAACTTCCTCAGCCATGGCAGCTGCATTCTGAGAGCTCAGGAGCTATGCAGGATCAGTGGCTACCCTACTGGAGGTACAAAACGTGTCCGTTGCTGCAGGAATGTCCACCAGCCCATCTGACAGTGATGCTCTGGAGGGAGATGTCCAGGGTTCAAGCCCTGCTCTGCCTCTCCCTACCTCCCTTTCCTCAATCTGTAAAATGGGTTTATTAATAGCCTGTTGACATCAGAGGGGTGTTGTAAGGAGTCCATCACTTAGTATATGTAGAGCTCTTAGAACAGTGCCTGGCACACGGCAAATACTTATTAATATTGGAAAAACATTTGAAATGTATATTATATCATGGATGCTAGTATATATTCATATAACAACATGTATCATTATATATTTTATAATTTGTTATATAATCACATATATTCTATAATTAAATACATAATGAATATATAGTAAACATATAGAAAATATATAAAACTATGACATTACTTTGATAATTATGAGTTATCATAGATGATCATAATATAATAGCATTAATTAGCATTTATTAACATGAGTATTATTTATTGTATTTTAAGAATAAATACATTATGTAATCATATATATAATTACTATACATACATAATAGTTATAATAATATATAAGCATATCATTATAATCATCTGTCATATAATGTAGCATTAGCATCTATTATCATGACATACTGTAATACTATAACATACATATCATACACAGTAATATATAATACATATCATACTATAATTGTATGATTATTATATAATTTTATTATGTTTAAATTTTTATTCATTATTTTGTTATATAATTATAATACTATATTATGCATAGTATATATTATATATCAAATTTATTGTTAAGATTAATATTATGACTTATTTTGCTGTAATAATAATTACATTAATTGTGTGTATTATCTTATAATACACATAATTATATTTCAATTATATATAATATGTGTTATAATTATGTGATTATGCATAACATAACATTAATTAACATCTATTATTGATATTACTATTACCATTTATTTTACTATAGTAATAATTATTATTACTATACCTCTCAGGTCCAGGTGAGTCTCCCATACACTTTTAGTCCTCATTCATTATCTCTAGTGTATACATTATCCACTCCAGTACATATGGAGAAACTAAAGTCAGAAGGGTTTTGTCACTTGCTAAATGTCAGTAGCATTCAAGAGGTGAAACTGGGGTACAGTCCAGGTTGATAAGTTGTGATGCCCATTCCAGTCCTCTGTGCCATGGGCTCTCTGGAGGCAGAATAAGCAAAGGTCCTGGGGTAGACATCACCAGCTGTGTTTTGCCTGTGATGCGTTGCCCAGTTTCACTGGAATGCAGGGTATGTGGAAGGGGCGGCATGAACAATAACGATGGAAGGGGGCAGCCAGGCATTGAGCAACGGCCTAAGAATTTGGGGCTCTGTTAGGGAGCAACAGACTGCTCTAAAAAGCTTCTGGTCTGAGATAGGCTGCCCCTTAGCTTAGGCCAGTGAAAATAGCAGTCCACTTCTATTGAGCACAGACTTGGCTGGGACCATCGCCCTTGCCCCTTCTCATGGGGTCCACACAAGAATCTTTGGAGGAAAGTCTTATTATTGCCATTCCCACTTTCTAATGGGGAAACTGAGGCCCAGAGAAGCCCACACAGCTGGCCAGTGGTGGAATCAGGATTGCACCTCAGTGCCTTCTTTCAGACCTCAGTGGGCCTCGCTGGGCCAGGGAAGTGCGTAAGCTGTTACCTGGAGACACAACCTCGCTGTTTCTCTGAGTTCCATGAGCTGCTTTGGCAAATTAATGAAACCCAAGTACGGGCGTCTTGGGAACCACTGATCTGTAGCCAGTGGGTCAGAAGTGCAGGTGACAAGCCCGGCTTGCGATTGGTGCCTGAAGTGTGTGTTGGGGGCAGTCTTGTAGGACTGAACCCTTAACCCATGGGATCTGATGCTGTCTCCAGGTAGATAGTGTCAGAATTGAGTTGAATTTCCAGACACCCTGCTGCTGTCCAAGAATTGCTGGTTGATGTGGGGGGACCAGCCCTCCACCATTGGAAACTGAGTCTCAGAACACCAAAAGACCTTCTGTGTGCCAGGCTTTGTGCTAGGCACTGGGATCACCACCCCTCGGGGAAGGGACTTCACAGTGCCCTAGGAGAGCTTCAGGAGGTAAGGACATGGTGATGACATTAGCTGTGAAGGGAGAAAATTTTGGATGGCAGTGGGGAATCTGAATGACTTAGAGCACTCCGGCTGCCATAACAAAAGAGCTTGGGTGGCTTACACGATTGAAATGTATTTTCTGATGGTCCTGGAGATTAGAAGTCCAATACCCAGGTGCCAATCGGGATGGTGCCTGGTGGGAGCTTCCTCACATGGCATTTAGTTATTTGTTATTTATGTCAACATAACCTCTGATTCTTATACATTCAATGGAGTATCCTTGGTGACTGTCATCACTGATACCAACTTATCCCACCCTTGGCCCAGCTCCTTCCGGCTGCCTCCTTTGTCCTGTAGATACGGCGCCATTAATCTGTGAGCACTTCCTTACTTTCTGGTACTAGATATTCCAGACTCTTTATATACTTGCCAAGGTAGGAATCTTCATTTTGCTCATTGATGTATTCTAAATGGTTAAAACAGGGTCTGGCACACAGTAGGGACTCAGTATGCAATTGTCTAAAGAATTCAATGAATTCATTCAATGAATGAATGAATGGTGCCTTGGTCAGGACTTGAGAGGTGTCCAAACACTGCCTGCTTGTCTGGCTACACCATTGGTAAGCATATTTGTTTCTCACTACAGTCTAGTCTTCTCTACGGGTAGTAAGGATGTGCGTGGGTATGTCCAGGAATTGGCGTGTGTCAGTACACAGACGTCTGTTTGTCTTTGGGGTTAAATCCAGGGGTAGGTCTGTCGGTGAGCGGGGCTCCTGTTTGCCAGTGGGACTTTCAATATTTTGGGGGTCAGGTGCTTGTGTTGCATCTTTGTGTATGTAATTTCTGGGAGCTGTGGGAACCTGTGTAGAGGATCTGTGGAAAAGTGTGTTTAGGTTGAGGAGGTTGAATAACTATGCACACATCCGAGAGTAAGAACTTATTTTGTTAAACAGACAAATGATTGACATATAACATTAGACTAGTTTCAGGCACACGATGGCATGATTTGGTATTTGTACACGCTGAGAAAAGATCCCCACAATGTCTGCTTAACATCTGTCATCACATAGTTCCACATGTTTCTCCTTGTGACATGGACATTAAGATTTAGTCTCTTAACAACTTTCAAATATCCAATGCAGGCTTGTTAACTAAGTCACCATGTACATCACCTCTCCAGGACTTGTCTGTTTTAAAACTGGAAGTTTGTACCTTTTGACCTCCTTTACCCATTCATCCCACCCCCGACACCCACCAACCACCAATCTGTTGTCGGTATCTATGAGTCATTTTTGTTTTATTTCTTAAAGTCCACATGTATGTCAGATCGTAGGGTATTTGTCTTTCTCTGCCTGGCTTATTCCACTTGGCACAAAGCCCTGAGGGTAAATTCATGTTGTTGCAAATGGCAGGATTTCCTTCTTTTTTGTGGCTGAGTAATATTCCACCGTGTATATGTACTACATTTTCTTATCCACTCATTCATTAGTGGGCACTTACGTTGCTCCTGTATCTTGGCTATTATAAATAATGATGGTGCAATAACCATGTGGTGCAGCTGTCTTTCAAATTGATGTTTTCATTCTTTTCAGACAGACACCCAGAAGTGGAATTGCTGGATCATAGGATCTTTTACATTTTTGAGGAACTCCACATTGTTTTCCACAGTGGCTACACCAATTTACATTCCCACCCACAGTGCATGAGAAAAGCTTATTTACTTTGCTTACCAGCATTATTGCTGTTTATCTATTGCTCTGTTTTTAAAAATGTGGCAGCTTAAAACAACCACCACCTCCCATCTCATAGCTCCGTGATGTGGCTGGGCTGGGGTGGAAAGTTCTTCTGGATGGTTTGTGCCCTCGGGTGGGAGCTGGCGCTGGGCTGTTGGCCGGAGCACCCTCACTTGGCTCCACTTGGCTTGGACGTGGCACCACGTGGTGGATGGATTCCTGGGAGAAGCCTTCCAAACCCCACAAAATACAAGCTCCACATGTCCCAAAGCTCAGCTTCAGAAGTCCACAGGGTCTCTTCTGCCCTGCTCTAAACTGGTCAAAACAAGTCCCATGGCTGACCTGCGATTCAGAGGTGGGGAGATCCATGCAGCTTTCCACAGGAGGAAGGATGGGCCCCTTCAGAAGCCCACCGATGCTCTGCGATCACCACACTTCGCAAACGAACGATGCTTCCTCAGCATCATCTGACGCCCAGTCCACGTTGAAATACCCCCTTACCTCTAATGGATTCTTTGAATGCAAGAACACCCGGTCCACAGGTCTGGCTGCTGTTGCCTTTTGAGTCTCTTATTCTGTAACAGATGTGGGGGACTTGTGCTCGGGAGGGCAGATGTAAGGACTGCGGAGGAGCCCAGCAGGTGTGGTTCTGGTTGTGTGCGTCCTTGACGACAGTACAGCAGTGGTATGTATCTAAGTGGGTGGGCCTGTGGGGGTCAGTGGATTTGTATGAACAGTCAGCGTGTCCCCCTGCAGATGGTACACGTGGGGGAGCGGGGTAGGGCAGGTTTGAATATCTCTGACCGCACCCACTGGGCTCTAGTGATGGGTGAGTGTGGCTTTCCGTAGGCAATCTCTCAAGGCATATTTCTCTTCTAATTTTTTCCTGAAAGTCTGGCCTCTGAAGTCACAGGAAAGGGCTTGAGTCCCAGCAATTCTGACCAGCTGAGGGACCTTCTGCTGGGGTCAGGTGTCCCTCGGAGCCAGGTGGTGGCTTTGGTTTGTCCCTACAAACAGCCACCATGCTCAGAGAGAGAGCAAAGGAGTTCGTGTCCCTGAAACCCAATCATCCAGAAACACAATGCGTCTTGTTCCACACCTTGCTTTTTCTTCCACTTGACACTCGCAAATACGTCCCTCCTGCTGTGTGACAGGGCTGCCCGTGAGGGAGATGGACATCCACCCCGGATGGGAATCTGTCAGGGACAGACGGACAAGGGCAAGCATGTTGCTCAGCTCCCGGCTTTCTCCGTGCGGTACCGATGATCTTGGTGCAAGAGCCCCCTCCGGGAGGCAGCAGTGACCTCTGACTTCACATAACCTCTTCCCACAGACCCCCCTGATGCATGAGGGGGTGCTGGGGCCATGAAAGTGGCTCAGTGCCCTGGCTTGGAGGCACACGTTCTGGATTCCAATCCTGACCTTGCCACTCATGAGCTGTGTTACACTGGGCACGTCATTTACCTCTCTGTGCCTCGGTTTGCTCTTCTGTACAATGAAGGTCATTCTGCTCACACTGCCTAATAGAAGTATAATGTGAGCCATGTGTGTAATTTTAATTTTTGCTAATAGCCATATATCTATCTATTTTGTTTTAAGTAAAAACAAATAGGTGCTATGGTCTGAATGACTATCTCCCCCGCCTCTAAATTGCTGTGTTGAAATCCTTATGTCCAGTGCAGCAGTGTTGGGGGTGGGGACTTTAGGAGGTAATCGGGTCACGATGGTGGGGCCCTCATGGGTGGGATCAGTGCCCTTATAAGAGTGACCCCAGACAGCTCGATTGCAGGGCCTCTAATCAGCTCCGTGACTGTCTCTGCTCAGCGTGCCCCTGTCTTGCTCCCAGCATCCCCTCCAAGTCTGAAGGCTCTGGGACCTTGACTTGGCCAAGCACCACAGCCCTTGAGCTGTAGAGTCCTGCTGGGGGAGCTCAGCTCAGTGGGCTCCAGTGGGGGCATCTCTCATCCCTATGCAGGGTGAATTTCTGTGCCCTGGATCCCAATCACTCATGTGACCACGGCCGGCCTGAGCACCTAGAGGGGAACCCCTCCAAGCACCGGGGTCTCACCCCACCTGCCCAGCCTCCACCAACCCCCTGTAGACCCAGCCTCCTGCAGCTTCCCCAGGGTTACTGCACGGACATTTTAAAAATTCACATCTTAAAAATGTGGGTGGCTTTACCCACAACATCCTTCCCTCATCCAAGGAAGGAATCAAGACCCAGAAAACTCAGAGCACCGCTTCTGCTCAGGTTTGAATCCCAGCCGCGAGCTGTACCACTGCCAAGCTACGTGAGCCTGGCAGGAGTTGCCTGGATAAAATATGGATGTGGGTGTGGGAACACTAAGCTCTGTGCCCTGACCCTGACTTCTCGGGGCTCCTGGACCTCACACTCTCCAGGAGAGATGTCATCTCTTCTGTCTTATCATCTCCTGGTGCATAATGCCTGAATCACAGCAGGTGCTCAATAAAGGCGTATGGATGATGAGATTCAAGCCTAGGGAGGTTGGTAGGCACTGGAGATGCCAAGACTGAAAAATAAGCTTCACCTCCTTTTTTTCCATAGAGCTGAAGGTGAGACATGGGGCTCCAACCAGAGATTTGTAATACACAACAGTGGGTATTATGATGGGGGAAGGGCAGTGTTCGGGGATAAGGGCTCAGTGCAGAAGATGGGGTGGCTCCTGGGTCTTTGGGACCAATCAGTGGATGTTGGAATCATTAAACAAGAGGAAGGAAGAAGGGTACTGGTCACAAAAGGGTAACCAGCTCTGTCACACCCATTTAGGAAGTGAGGTCCTTGAGGTTTCCCCAAAGGGGCAGCTGACTGTTTGGTTCTGGACCTCAGGAAAAAGAAGGAGATGGGCTGGCCTCAGAGGTCTGGGTGTACTGAGTGTATGAGAGGCTACGTAAGCCGTGCGGAGACTAAGAGCAGCGTCTTGTGTGATAAGATCAGGAGGGATGAGATTGAAATTCTCACACCATTTGCACAGTCTTACAAGGGACAGTTGTGGAATTTTCAGGAACTTTGTGTGCAGGTTGACAAAAAGAGCCATTTTGAAAAATAATAGATACTTGTAATTAAGTTACCTTAAAGATGAAAGTCATAAATACTCAAAAATTCATCGCTTTTCTGAGTATTTTATGACATTTTCACAGAAGTTAGGAGACCCAAGATTCACAGATGGGGGGCTTTGCTACTCCATGGGAAATGGTCAATATCATAATTGAAAGGAGTAAGAAGTTTCTCATTCCATTTTAAAGGCTCATTTTGACTTCTCCAAGGAAAAAGGCAGATGCACCCCTCTTCCACAGAAGGGACATCCCCAGAATAGCTACAGGGTCTCACTACCCCACACACCCCAGCCTGGGTCTCCCCACCAGTAGACAGGGGTTTGGCCAGTCCCTTAATGTCATGCGTACTCCTGAGCTTCCTGCTTCTCCATTCTCTCTGGACGCTGGGCCCAACCATGAGTTTTCCATTTCTCAACATGATCGAGGTCTTCTTTTCCTCTCTGGTTTTATTGAGATAAAATGGACTTAAAACATTGTGTAGGTTGACACATTTATATACTGCACCCTGGTTACCATCACACTGTTAGCTCACGTCCCCATCATACATAATTACCATGTCTTTTTTGTGTTGAGAACATTTAAGATCTACTCTAGAAAATAAAAAATTCGATTAAAAAATGAGTAGAGGAACGACATTTTTTCCAAAGAAGACATCCAAATGGCCCAGAGGTACATGAAAAAGATGTTCAATATATCCCTCATCATCAGGAATAAGCAAGTCACAACCACAATGAGATAGTATTTCACACCTTAGAATGACAATTAAAAAAAAATAGCAAGTGTCCCCGTTGGGTGACATGACCTGTCTCTTTCCTTCTGCTTTCTCAAGAGCTTGGAGGTGGGGCATTGGGTATTGTCTCGATCCGGGAACTAGACTCTCCAAGTTTAATTTTTTTTAAGTTTTCCATTTCTAATCAGGTTTCACAGCTTCTCAGTGTCTGCTGAGCCCCTGGAGCTTCCTAAGTATGTGCGCGCCCATGTCATTCACCTGCAGAGAAAGTGGTTGAGACAGCCCCAGGTCAGGAGGGGCCCAGCCCTCTGGGGATGCTTTGTCCAAGAATAGGTGCCTTTCTCCAGGGATCCGCACCTGCCGCTTCCTGCCCCCCAGCTCCCATGCCAGCACTTGGCAAGGTGCGGCTGCCTGCTTGGGAAATACCTTGCCTCTGGTTGCAGGCAAGGGAATCTCATGGCTTTGAGAGATGTATCCACTCCCTGCACATCCACTGATCATCTACCCAAAGTCTGTGCTGTTTCCCAGGAACATGCCAGGCTTTTCGGCCACTACGAGGCTTTCCTGGAATATTAATACGCACCAAACAACAACCTTGATGCTTGCCGGCTATGTGAGCCCGCCACACCTCTCCCTGAGCCTTGGTTTCCCTCCTGTAGGGTGTCTCTGGCTGACATGCACTTGCTGGGTGGTTGTGTCCATTACTATAATCCAACAGTAAGAATTCCCTTTGCCTAGCACCTGCTATGCGGTGGGCAGCACGCTGGAAGGTGTTGCCAAGCTGCACTGGCATTTAGAGACTCCTTATTAAATAGTTTTGGACTAAGCTGAAATTATTTCATCCTATTTCCTATGGGCTTGGACTTTGCCTCCTGAGTAACCTAAAATTGTATTTTGTGGAAATGAGGGGGGAGGATTTTAAAAAAGAAGAAGGGAGAGAGAGAAAAGAGGGGAAAACAGTGGCCCCCTCTCGGGGGATCCTGCAGGACAATGGAATGTATAAGCTGATTATGTTTCTCCCTTTACATTGACTCCGGGTCAAATTGACACCCAACTTTGACTTACCATAAAGCATTTTGTAGCATGAAAAATAGGTACCGCCTTTTAACAGACACGGCTTCGCTTTCCCCCCACCACTCCCCACCTCCGATTGCCTTACTTACATGTTTGCTTGCTGTGTGTAGCTCTATTTTCCTTTTTCCTTTGCAGGAGGAAGACAATACACCCATAAATGCTATTAATGAAAAAATGCCTAGAAGATCTCAGTCCACCCACTTTCATGGACTAGGGCCTTTTAGGCTAAAGTGCATAAACTCTGCAGCAGGTTGTCAGGGGGGGAATACATGGACTTCAGAGGGTCAGCAATCTTCCTAAATATTGAGGAAGTGGGCTTGAATGTCTAGACAGCCCCATCCTGCCCCTGGAAAATTAATAGGTTTCATTAGATACTCAAGTAGATGATGACCCCCCCCAAATAGATAGTATGAATGCAACTCCTGGATCAAGACAGTGCAGCAGAAAGTAGCTTGTGGCTCTCATCACTGGGGCCCACTGTTGGTACCAGATCTGAACTGATCCTGACCCCCACGGGGCTTTGGCAATGTCTGGAGACATTTCAGCTTGTCCCACCTGGAGAGAGGAGAGGGTACTATGGCAGAAGAGCCCCCAGTGCAAAAAACTGTCTGCTTCAAAATATCAACCGTCTGTTGGAATCTGAATCCTGGTTAGCAGTGGGTGAGGGCTGGGGGGCATTACAGGGTCTAGTCATTTGAAAGTCAACATTCTCTTTAAAAGTCAACATTGCATATTATGTCCTGGTATCTCTATTGGCATCCGTCATCACCCCAACTGGCCTTATTTCAGTGACCCGTCTGAAAAGTTTCTTGCAGAATTAGCATCAGCCCAAGCTTGGGCTCTCTTGAGCAAGCAGTATGATTTTAATTGCTAGATAACGGGCATTCTTGGTCATTCAACAAGCATTTACTGCCTGCTGTTTGCCAGGCACTGTCTTGGGCTCTGGGGATAAACGGTGAGCCAAATGAATCCATTCCTTGACTTCTTGCAGCATTCATTCCAGTGGGAAGATAGACACTAATAAGCTACATAGTGAAGAATTATTAGCTGCAAGGGAGAAGGACATACTTGGGCACAGAGATGGAGAAGAGGTTCCAGGGCTGTGCAAAGGCCCTGGGGTGAGAAGGAACACTGCATTTTAAAAGCACCATTGGCAGGCAGAGTCGGGGCTGCTCTGGGAGCAGGAAGGTAAGTAGCACAACACACCAAGGCAATAGATGGCAGCTGGACCTGGGCGCTGTGGCAAGGTTTTGAACTTGGTCCTGGAGGTGGAAAGTCAAGGAACACTTTAAGCTGTGTGGAGGATGCATTGTAGAGGGCAACTGAGGAGACAGAAGAAAAGGAGAAATAAATTATTGCTGTGGCATTCCTCCACTTATCTATCCATCCACTCAACAACCCATCTACCCACCTACCCATCCATCCATCCACCCACCCACTCAACAAGCCAGCCAACTAGCTAACCGCCACTGACTGACAGTTTTGCCCAAATGCTCATACTTCAAATCTCTGTAAAGTCTGAGGAGCAGCAGTCTCTGGGCTTGTTAGACGTGAAGGATCTCAGCAGGACCTACTGTATCAGAACCTACATTTAAACAAGTGATTTCAATGTGATTAAGGTTTGAGGAGCACCACCATTAATGTTAACCAATACTGACAAGACCGGCCACAGAGAGGGAGAGCTTACGTAGTCAGTGCCCAGCACACACTGGAGACACAGTGCACGGCAGGGTTGCCTTGTCCATTTACATTATCGCAGCTTCCAGAACTGGGCTGATTCTGGGGTAGCTGTTTGTTCGCAAGGATCAGTTGCAATCATGAGTGTTTATTACTCAGGGACTGATTAAGAGGAATGCCTCTTCCAAAGCATATATGTGGTTCCAAATTCTCTCAATTCCCAAGGAGGTAACGCTCACCCTCTGTCCTCTCCCTGCCCTCTCTCAAGGAGGAGTTAATCAGCTGGACACCACAGCCCTGCTAAGCCTGGATGCACCCACAGGAATCCTGGGTGGTCACCATGTGCCCACGGCTCAGCCTTCTGCAGAGGGGCTGTGCCCAGATGTGCCCATTTCCCCTGGGAGGCCCCCAGTTTCCTTGGGGCCACCTGTGAGGCCAGAGGGTCCTTGGAGCTACCAGAGGCCAGGCACCAGAGGCCGGGGATGGGACCCAGGAGGCTCCAGAGCCCAGGTTCGTCCAGCGCCCCGTGCCCACCCCCACCGTCCCTGCTCAGGTCCGAGGCACCGACCCCCCTTCCACGCCAGGACCAGAGATGGTGAGTCCTTGCCGTTTCAGTCTTCCAAACAGACGTTTCGTGGGTGGTACAAACATCTGATTGTCTTTGGTTCTGTGCCCATTGGTCTGAGAGGGGTTGAGGTGGTGCCTAATGCCTAGGGTCAAAGGTCACTGTAGACAAATTAGTCTGGGCTTCACACAGCTCAGAGGCCCACAGTGAGGACAGACTTTAGATATGTCGTCACGGTACATTGTGACGATGTAGAGGAGACAAGAAGGACGTGGGGTTCAGGCAGGGGGACCAGGCCTGCGGTAGCGGATCTGGTTTCTCCATTAGGAACTTAAACTGAGAAGTCCCCCAGCAAGGGGGGTGGTGGGAAAGACACAGGGTGCAGCTGGAAATGTGTCTCCTCTTCCCTCCCTCCATACCTTCCTCCCTTTCCTCATTCAGTTATTTCACAGTGGATTGCCCTCTGTTCGGTGAGTTCTCAGGTCGTGGGCAAAGGCCCTGTGGCCCTGTTTCTTGCACAGACCTCAAGCTCAGACTGGTTTTTACATGTTTAAAGGGCTGGGGAAAAAACAAACAAAAAAATCCCAAGAAATAAACAACACCTCCCCACCCCAACCCCCAAAATAAAGTCCAGACAAAGAGGAATATGCAACAGATTGACATATTGCCTTAAGCCTAAAATACTTACTTGGAACCTCTACAGGAAAAGCTTGCTGAGTCCCGAAATATATGATTCATCTAATTGTCACCTATTTCTTTCCCTTTCGGTGTGTGTGTCTGCTGGAACATTTAAAATTCCATCGTGTTTTAAACTGCATTGCATTTTTATGGGAAGAACAGCTGGAGAGGGTTTCTAGCATCTGTCCGTCTGTTCAGTTCTGTCCAAGCGTGTAGGTCAAGGTGATAAGGACAGGGAAGCCAGTGGTTATTCTGGTTGGTCTCTGGCACGGGATTTGGGTCTGAATCCCAGCTCTTCTGCATCCTGCCTGGGGACACACAGCTTCACCATTGACCCTCAACAGCAGCATTTATAAAATGTGGGTGTAAGAGCAGCGCCCCGCTCAGGAATGAGTAGTGAGGTAACATGGGCGAACCCTTAGCACAGTGCCAGGCTCGTGGGGAACATTAGGAGAGGGAGGGTTCCTTAAAGCCACTGGTGGGAACCCTGCGAGTCACCACCTACCTAAACTGAATGTGTTCTTTGAATATTTCAGAAGAGCCAGCCGTTTCGGGGCTCTCCTTGCGTGGCCCACCTGAATAGTCCACGGTAGGTAGACCCGGGTGCTTCTGCGGCCTGTGATGGTGTTACCTGAGCTGGCGGACATCCACAGGCGTGGCCAAGGGCCGCGGAGGCCAGTCGGGCGTGACAGTCACTAGAACAATTGTGCAGCGGGAGGGAGCCCTCTCAGCAACTGGCAAGTGCCACACGAACTCTGCCAGGGATGGAGAAGGTCAGGCTGACCCCTGCTCCGCCAGCCAGCAGGACCAGGCAGGGTGTGGTGCTGCGTATCTGAGGGTGGTTGTGGCTCCAGCTTCCACCCCTGCTTTTTCTTTCCAACTAAAAGCATACCTGGGCGTGTCTCCTTGGCACTAGTTTCCTTAACTCATTCCTTCATCTGGCAAATATTTATTGAGCACCTGCTTTGTGGCCACACAACATGGAGACTGCACGGCAGGCAGTATGATCAAGGCCTCTGTTTCTCACTGAGGCAAAAAATCTAGAAGGTTGTAAAAAAGTGAGATGCATGAGGGAGGAGTTGAGGGCAACTTCAGACAAGGCAATCAGGGAGGGCCTCTCTGAAGAGGTGACATTTGAGACAAGACTGGAAAGGTCAGAAGGGCCGGTAGGGGAAAAGGCCTTTCAGGCAGATGGAACAGCCTATGTGGATGTCTAGGAAGAGAATGTGTGCAGTGTGTAGGTGGGGGAGCTTTACAAAAGCTAGAGTGGCTGGGACATTGTGATCAAGGAGAATCGTGAGATAAGGTCAGCGGGGTAGGCAGGAGCTAGCAGGGGTGGAGCTCTGGACTCGGACCTGCCTGGGTTCAAATCCCATCTTTGCCTCTCTTTCATGGGGTGATTGAACAAGTTGGATCATTTGCCCTGAACCGTGGCTTCCACATCCATGGAAAGGGGGGAAGTAAAACAAGATCCCGCCTCAGCACGCCATAGGGGCTCAAAACGATAGCGCTGACAAGGGTTGCTGGCTTGTTGTTCGTTCACCTTCTGACACAGACATTCAGCAAACCTTTCCTGGCACCCGGGCATTCCCACCCCTCCGTGCTGCGCACCAGCTGGGTGTCCGTAGGGAGTTAGCGGTCTCTCCCCCATGTGCCCCTGCGGTGTCCCTGCGGTAGGAGTGCCCTCTGGCTGCCAGAACAAATTGCCACAAACTCAGTGCTAGGGGATAATCTGTCCCGTGATATTCCTGCTTCTTGAAAGTTGACTTAGCTCATGGCTCCGACGTCTGTATTCACAACCAGCAGGGTGGCGTCTTCTAAGCTCCTGCTGCTTCTCCGACCTCGGCTTCCCTCATCGCAAATCTTTCTCTGACTCTGACCCTCCTGTCTTCCTCTCCTGAGGACCTCCTCTCACGTGATGACACTGAGCCCACCCCCAGGTACTCTTTCCCCTGCCAGATCCTTAATGCCATACCATCTGCAAAGTCCCTTTTGCCATGTAAAGCCCCGTCCGCAGGTTCTGAGGTGTATAGGACGTGGGCACCTTTGGGGAGCCCTATTCTGCCAGCCACACCTGGTCCACCACCTTTGGTACTGTGCCACCTCTCTCTCCAGATTCTTTGTGGGTCTTCCTCCCCTTGAGGGAAACTTGGGCCCCAGCTTGCTCTGGTGCCTGGGGCCTGCACGCCGTCCCGTCTACCCCGGTACTCCTCTGCCCTCCCTGCGTCCCACGTGACTCACCCCACGGCTCTCTGCCCCTCACCCCTGTCACTGAGCCCCCAGGTCAGATTGACCCTCTCCTCACAAGTCACCTGATGTTCCATACCGCCTGCCTCCTCAGGTCACTCGTAGAGCCCCCGAAGGGCAGGGGCGGTGACTCATTTTTGCTGCTATGTCCTCATACCTGGCACAGCATGTGGCATGTGGCAACACCTGGGAAACCTGTCATTTTGAGTTGAGTCCTTGCCTCCTGCCCCCCTGTCACACCACCGGCTTCCTTGTTGCTATTTTAGGTGAATTCAGTTGCTGGGGCTGATGACACAAAGTACCACAGACCTGGAGGCTTCAACCACAGAAGTGTGCCATCTCAGCTCTAGAGGCTACAAGTCCTCAATTGTCACCGGTCAATGTGATGACAGGGTCGGCCCCTCCTGAGGGCTAGAGGGAGGCTCTGTTCTTTTCCTCTCTCCTGGTTTCTGTTGGCTTGCCGTCGATCTCCGGTGTTCCTTGGCTTGCAAAGCATCACTGTGACGTCTGCCTCCATCTCCCCATGGCATCTCTGTGTGTGTCTATCCTGTGTCCAAATTTCCCCCTAGCATAAGGACACAGACATATTGGACTAGAACCACCCTAATGACCTCATTTTATTGCTCATGTGCAAAGACCCCATTCCAAATAATCCTATTTCCTATGCACAGATCCCGGGATTTGCAGTTTAACATCTTTTGTGGGACACAGTTCAGCCCATGACATGAGGCTTCTGCCCTTGGAGTCTCCCACACTCGAGCCCTCAATCACCTTTGCCTCCACCTGCATAAAATACCGCTAAAGGGCTTGCTAAGTACGCTCGACCATTGAGCTGCGAGCCCTAGGAGGCATTTCAGTCCTGCCTTAGAGATCTGCAAAAGAGGAAGGGCAGACGTGCCTTTGGAGTCACTATTTCTCAGGCTGCGTCATCCAGGGAAAGGAAAGCAAACAGACTGGGGGATTGCAAGTAACTACCGGAAATTGTTTCCCCTCCTTCTATTTTCCTGATGTTTATCAAAGTCTCCCCCAGGGAGACTGCAGGTGTCTCATCTCATACACACTCCCAGGTAGGCATGCTTAGTGTCATCTAAGGCACGAGGCTTCTCAGTTCAGCACAATAGCAGTGTTGCAAAGCAGATGCTGTTCCTGCTCCATTTGAGACGCGCAAAACGTAAGGTCATTGTGCAAAGCCCCATACCTGCAACATGGTGAGGCCGTGGTTTCGATCCCGTGTGTCTGACCAGGGCTTGTGCCCAGACCCACCTCGATAAATCTCCCAGGTCAATGGCAGGAAATGCAGGTTCAGAAGAAGAAAAGAGCTTGGTAGGAGATGAATCTGACCCCAAAGCCATGTAGACTACTATTGTTTCCCTTTTTTAAGGAACTTTTAGAACTTACGTGCAATAAAGTGCACTAAAGTACAGCTCAAGGCATTGTTCCAACAACTTATGAACAATTTCAAACAGATAGCAAAGTTGAGAGACTGTTACTGTGAATTCTCATATGCCCACCAGCTCAGTTCTACGTTTTGCCATAATTGCTTTATTACATGTCTGTTCATTTACCCATCTGTCATCTACCTATCCATCACCCACCATCCATAGTCCATCCATCCATCTATCCCTCTACCCACCTTCCTAACCATCTTACTTTTTGGTTTCAAACAAGGTGCAATCCCCCCCTAAGTAGATCATCGCTCTGAGCACTTCCTAGAGCTCAATATTCCGGGGCAGATTTTTATCATTTGAGGTCAAACGTAGTTAAATCCTGTCAAATGCGCAGATTTTCGGTGCAGTTTGCTAACTTTGGATGGATGCCTGCATCAGTGTGACCTGAGAAATTCAAAACTCAAGAGCTAGAACATCGGTATCACCCAGAAAGATATACCCTCTTTTTAAAATGTTATGTTTTAACACATTTTTAATTTTTAATGTTTTCATAAAAATATTATCCTCATTTTTTCCCTTTCATGTGGAAGTATAATTCATCCCCAGTGAGTCCACACAGGAGCACAAGGAGCTTCTAACCCCTGGGCTGTACTTGCCAGTCACTTCTCTTCTTGATAGCTGGGTTGCCTTTGGACCAGATTCTTCGGTATTGATGTCAAATCAGTGGTTCTCAACTGGGGGTGATTTTTGCCTCCCGAGGACAGTTAGCGGTATCTGGAGACTTGTGTGTTGTCATCACTGGGTGGCTGGCACAAGGGAGTTGCAACTGGCATCTTGTGGGTAGAGGCCAAGAATGCTGCTGAACACCCTAAATGCTCAGGACAGCCCCCCCACAGTCAAGAATTATCCATCCCCAAGTATCATTAGTTCTGAGTCAGAGAAACCCTGACATCAGTAGACCTCAAATCCTCCAATCCGTCCACCCATTCTCCAGAATTACCTTGACGTGTCTGGATTTGAAATCAGATCTTCTTAGTTTCCATCAGGAGTCCTGCGCATCGAATACACAGAACCAGGCACGGAGGTCAGGAGGAAAAACACACCAAAGGGATTTAGAAAATCCAGATGAGGTACAGTGAGCAGACAGAAACCTATTTGCTTTTTCAGCTGCGTCTTGTCTGTCTCATTCACCTCTTTATTCCTGGCGCTGGGTGTCTGGTGATTGGTCAAGAAATGAATCAGTCAGCAGACTTCATTTTTTTTGCACACCTACCGCATGCCAGGCGCCCTGTGTGGTATTTGCGAATCTGAGGCTGTGAGAGGTGAAAACAGAGATTTGTGACTATGTGGTCAAGCCCTTTCACGGAGGCCGTCCCAGGGTGCCCCGGAAACCAGGAGGGGAGGTAAGCATTCTGTTGCGGGAGGCTGGGAGAGCTTCGTGAGTCACAGGACATGTCAGCAAGCCTTTGAAGGAATGTGTCAGATGAAGAGGGAGAAGGCAGCCCTATAGAGCCTCAGCGAAAGCTTGGAGGAGAGGAGCCATATGCAATGTTGTGCAGGGAAATGGGGTGTCAAGCATGACTGAGGCAATGGCTGATGGGGAAATTGTGATGAGACCAAGGGGGTGGGGGGGGACAGGTCCTGGAGCAGGGTGGGCCTGAAGAGCTGGGCTGTAGAGTTTGCACTTGATCCTGAGGGCAATGAGAAAGCATGGAAGAATTCAGACTAGAGGCAGGGCGTGGCCGATTTTGCATTTTTGAACAGTCACTCTGTCCGCGGGGTGGGGGGGACCTCGGAGAGGGTGGGGTTGGAGACAGAGGATGATGAGTAAGGAGCCTGCTTCAAACAGTCAGAGAAGATGAAGGCTTGAACAAAGGTGGGGCGGGGGTCAGAGAGTCAAGAATTATGTAGAAGCTTCCAAGGCTGGAAAGAAAGGGGTCCAGGACTGTGTTTCACAGAGCGTGGCCCGCAAAAGGCAGGTTCCTAAGGCTGCTAGGCCCTCATCTAGTGAATTCAATAGCATAGGGCTTCCTTCTCAACCCCATCCAGGAAATCATAGGATCTTAGTTATAGTTTTCTGTTCAGCAAACATGCCATTGAACTATGGTGTGCTACTCGTGGCGTATATAACCATGACTAGGGTAGACCCAGCCCTGCCCCCGGGGGCAGATGAGGGCAAGAGGTGGGTGAAAAGGTGGATGATGAAATTATTAGATATTTAGAAAACTGGCCTGGGCCAGGGAGGAGACAAAGAGAATGGGGAGGCAGTGGGCGATGGAGAAGACAGGACAGCATGTAGGTGGTTAAGGGCGGACCTCTCTGAGGAGGTGATGTCTGGGTGGAGGCTAGAGGTGTGGAAAGGAGGCAGGGATGCAGAGAACCAGGCAGGGGAGCAGCACCTGCAAAAGCCCTGATGTGGCCAAGTTTTCATGTGTGCAACTTGCAGCATGGAGCCCAGGGCAGTGGGACAGAGAGAAAAAGGGGTGAGTATAACCAGAAGAAAATTGAGAGGTGGCCAGAGCCTGTCCCGAGGGCTGAGAAAGTCACAGCGAGGAATTGAGATTGGACTCCAAGCTTGCGTGTGAGGGCATCGGAGGGGTTTGGGCAGGTGGGCTGCCCGGAACGGTTTGGAGGCAGCGAGAAGGGAAGCAGGAAGCCCACGAGCTCCTGGGTGTTGTCACATCGTTCAGGAGAAAAAAATATGAATCAGACGGACCTTGATTCAACGCTGCACGCTGCCACTTTATAGTTTTTTAATTTTAAAATGTGTTTTAACTTGGTTAAGTTATGACACCTACCCAGGAAAGTGTACAAAATGCCCTCATTGTAGTTGTATGCCTCAGTGAGTTTTTACACATGTGTAAACGCTGCACAGAGGACAATCATCTCCTCTAGAACAAGGAGTCGCAGTCCCCACAGTATTGACATTTGGGGCGGGACAATTCTTTGCTGCAAGGGGCTGTCGTGGGCATTACAGGATGTTGACCTTGACACCGGCCACCACCCACTAGATGCCAGTAGGATCCACACCTCTCAGGGTTTGTTAGGGTTTGTCTGTCTTCTCTGGAATTTTCTATCTATTGATCACCTCCACCATTGCCCCCACCTCTGACAACCACCAATCTGTTGTCCGAATTATTGAGGGTTTTTTTTTTTAAAGAGATTCCACATATAAGTGAGAGCATATGGTATTTGTCTTCCTCTAGCTGGTTTCTTTCACTCAGCACAATGCCCTCAAGCTCCCCCTGTGCTGTCCCAAACAGCAGCATCTCCTTTTCTTTTATTTAGCTGAACAATATTCCACTGTGTGTGTGTGTATATATATATATATAGAACATTTTCTTTGTTCATCCACTGTCGAGCACTTAGGTTGTCTCCAGGGCTTGGCTGTTGTAAATCATGCTGCAGTGAACAGGGGGGTGCAAGCGGTTCCTTCACCTCCCTTAGGCATACGTACACCCAGCAGTGGTATTGCTGGACCTTACAGTTGTTCTTTCAAATTTCTGGAGGAACCTCCATACCACCTTCCAGAGGGGCTGCACCCATTTTATTTTCCCACCAATAGTGCCATGGGGGTTCCGTCTCTGCACATCCTCTCCAGCGCTTGTCACCTCTTGTCTTTTTGATACTAGTCATTCTGACTAGTGTGAGGTGGTATCTCACTGGGGCTCTGACCCGCATTTCCCTGCAGATGAGATGTGGAGCACCCTGTCATACACCTGCTGGCCACGGGGACATCGTCTTTGAGAACACCTCTCAGTTTTGATAGCCAAAAACGTTTCCAGGCACTGCCAAATGTCCCCTGGTTAGGGTGGGGGGGGTGATTAGTCACACCTGACTGAGAACCACTGCTCCAGAAGTTTCCCTCATGCCTCCTTCGTAGACAATGTCCCCATCCCCATCCCTCAGTTTTGCCTGCTGTTGGCCATCTTATGAGTGGAAACATAAGGTGCCTCGCCATACAGTCTTGGGTCAGTGATAGAACGTTTTCGTGCCGCAGTTTCTTCCTCTGTGAAATGGGCTGATGAATGGAGCACATCAGAGGGACACCTCGAGAGCCGAATGAGCCATGAAGGTCTGTGAAGGGCGGGGCTCAGCGAAAACACTGCATCAATGCCACTTGTTAATGACGTGATGTCATGCCAGCTCCCTTGGCCCCTGCCAGCCTTCTTCCTGTTCTTTGGTGCCAGCATATAGTAGGCGGTCAGTAAACATTTATTGTTCTTGGCTGGCATTGCTGTTGCAATATTATGAATATTGTCTAGTTGATTCTGAATGGTTTGAGAGAAGTCAGACAAATTAAAACAATTGTTTCCTGGAAACTGTTCACATCCCATCACCTCAGAGAGGCCGAACCCGCATCTCAGTATGTAACTGTACATTCCGCAGTGGTCACGTTGAAAGAGCGAAGACATGGTGCAATTTTAACTGCATATTTTGTTTAACGCAAGGTATCAAAATATTTATCATTTCCGGTAGGCAATCGGGATGAAAATGACTAGAGAGACCCTTTTCCCCGTTCCGTTCCCCCCAGTGCGACGTCTTCGACATCTGGCGTGCGTTTGGAACTTCATAAAGCGTTGCAATGCGGAGGCTGGGTATTTCATCTGAACTGCTCAATCTGTGTCTAGACTTTGTAAAAAATATTCCAGTTGAAAAGGTCCATTCACAGAAAAAAATTAAAAGCTAAAGAAAGAAAGGAAGGAGGGGGTGGGGGGAGGAAGGGGAGTAGGGGGATGGGGGGAGGGGGAGAGGAGGGGGCGGGGAAAGAGTCATTCACATGCTCCAGCTGTACCAAGCCTACTCCCCAAACTAAACTGAAGATGGTTTGTTTTAATAAAGATGAAACCAAATGACAGCTTGAGCTGTTAGTCCCACCAGCCGCATTCCAAGTGCTCAGCAGCCACGCAGGGCTCAGGGTGGGTGGTCCTGTTGGGGGTCACCGATGTACAGTGTGAATATGATCCCAGAGAGTTCCTGGACGGCAGCACAGCTTTGGACCAGGCTTTCCCATCAGCAGCACTATTGATATCTGGGGCCGGATAATTCATGGTGCAGCGGCGTGTCCTGTGCTCTGCCTGGGTGTTTACTAACAGCCCTGTCCTCCACCCCTGGATGTCTATGGCCACACCCCCTGCCCCTCATAACAACCAAAAATGTTGTAAGACATTGCCAGGTGTTCTGTGGGGGAGAAAAATCACCCCTGGGTGAGAGACACTGCGCGACATCAGAGCCAGGTTCACATCCTACTTAGCTCTGCGTGTGCTAGCTGAGTGACCCTGGGCACGTCCCTGAGCCTTGGCCTGCTCCTGGGTGCGACTGGGCACTGAGTCGTCACCACCTGATAGAGCTCCTTTGACGTCAGATCTGGCGTCCATGTTGTGGTCCTGATGGGAGCCATGCCCAGCACATAGTAGGTGTTCAGTAAACGGTAGCTGTGCTTCCACATCACCAATCCAAGCTCTTAAATGGCTGAGTGCCCCTTGGAGGGAGGGGCAAGGCAGTTCCTGGGCCCTGAGGCTGCACGATGGCGGTGCCCACGGGGCCTTTGGGGCACGTCCTAGAGAAAGAGGGCTGGAGTCACTCCAACAATAAGAGTTTGAGGGTTCCGGGGGTTGGAGATCTGATCCTGTCACCTGGGGTCCCAGCTCTGCTGCAGATCTTAGTGATTTGGGGGTGCCTAACTTTCCCTTCTGTATAGGGCATACTTTGAGCACCATCATGTCCCACAAAACCCACTGGCTTAGCCTCTTTTTTTCTCTGTGATTGTGTTCTTAAGGAAGGGAGCGGTTCCCTAGGAAGAGAAACAGGGCTGGGGGTTTGGGCAAAGCCCAGACTCCCCTTTCGCTGCTCCACCCCGGGACCTTCCCTTCTCCACTCCCCACTCTCCTGGCCCAGCTGACTCTAGTTCAAAATTCAGGTCTTGGTGTGGCCGACACCTCCTCCAGGAAGGCTCCCCTGATTGCAGAGTCTGCTCTCCCTCTCTCTCTCTCTCTCTCTCTCACTGACCTCTCTGCTTCTGCCACCCCAGCTGGGTCACCTGTCCTTGTCCATTTGCCCATCTTGGCCAGGCTATGTGCCCAGAGCAGAGTTGGGGCTCAGGGTGTGTCTGTCCTGGGAGTGAATACACAGGAGCAGGGTGCACCAAGAAGAGAGTAGGTTCCCACAAGCTCATCCTGGCCACAGGTCTGTGGAGTTTGGCTCTGGGTTCAAGGAGAATCGAGAGACCCTCTGTCTTCCCCTCTGTGAGAAGACAAACCGACCTGTGAGGGTGTTTGAGGCTTGTGGGCTGGGGCACGAGGAATGGAGGGGCGAGGGTGTCCTGAGTCCCTGGGAGGGGCAGAAACGTACTACCTAAGGAGGATTTCCCTGGCCCGCTGTGCCAGGCAGGTGGTGGGGGAGAGGCAGTGTCTGGGGAGGCTGTTGTAACAGCCCGGGCCAGGGTGGTACGCAGCCTATGGGGGCTGCGGCCTTGTCCAGGACAAGACAGAATCCGCGGTCCCCTCCCCGAGCCCCATTCCAGCCCCTCCGGCTCCTCTCTGCCTCTGGCCCAGGCAGCTGAAGCCGGGAGGTGAGAGGATGCAGCCCCTGTGGTGGCCATGTGGGTTCTCCAGGGGCAGAGGGGTGGCCTGCGGGCTCCCCAAGGGCACAGCAGGCCCAGCCCTCCGCTCCCGTGGCAGCCAGAGAGTTCCCACGTGGGAATGCAGTCGCTACTCCCCCACATTCCAAAACCCTCCGTGCCAGCCATGCCTCCCCCAGGGAGGGTCCGCCCGGCTCCAGTCTGGTGGTGCCAGCCCCTGAGCAGGAAGGTGTCAGGGGGAACCCAGGGGCTTCAATGGACAGGACAGGTCTGTGCCCAGGTCCCTGTTCTCCCTGAAGCCCAGATGGAGCTGCGGGGTCTCTCGGTCTGGCAACAGATTGGGGGGCCAGGTTTTGCTGCTGTGTGGAGGTGTCCCCTCGGGCCCCTTTTCGGCCTGCAGGTGTTAGTCATCACGCCACAGAATAATGGCAGCCAGCCTTTGCCAGGAGCAGACCGCTGCTTCGCCCCGAGGGAGGGCCCTGCCCCTTGGGGGAAGCTCGGCCAGGCGTGTCCTCACCGCCCTCCAGGAGCAGGGCAGGCCAGGCTGGGCTCAGGCCCTGCCTCATTCAGGGGCGCGGGGCACAGACAGGAGCATGGGCTGGGAGGGCTCTGCACGCCTGGGGTGCTGCTGGCGCGGGCACCTGCTGGCTCTGACCGTGAGCCTCCTCACCTGTGGGCCAGGTAAGCAGGGCTGGGCTGCCGCCAGCGGAGGAGTCAGACAGATGTGACATTCGTGCAGGAGAGGGACAGATGTGGCAGGTGACTTGGGCTTCAGGCCACCCTAGGGGCAGCTGGGAGGTCTTTTCCTTTTTGGCAAAGGCTTCTGTAACAGCAGGCCGGGTGAGAATGCATTTTCCAAACTGACTTGGATGAGTTCACAAACCCGCTGTGACGTGGTGAATTAAATACCTGCCGGGATGAGTGCTGGAGCCTGCCGGGCCTTCCCTGTCCCCCCTCACTCACAGGCTCACTCCCTAGAGGCTGTTTTGATTGACACCTGGGCACCCGGTCCCTATGCCCAGCTGTCCAGAGGGAAATGAGCAAGTCCAGGGCCTTGCTCCCAGGATCTCTGGGCTGGCAGGTGAGGCAGTCGGGTGCTCGATTACCCAGGATCCCAGGTTGAGCAGGAGCTTGGCAATCTTAGTGGCAGTAGAGTGGTGGGTGGGGGCTTCTATAGGTGCTAGTAGCAGAAAAGAGGGTGAGAGCCTTCGTGGGAGAACTAGGTGGACAAAGGCCAGGAGGCAGGAGGCTGCCCCGTGTGTGGGTGGTTCGGTGCCATGGGAGCTTCTCAGGCTGCATGATGGGGGTGCAGAGGGAAGCAGAAAGGCAGCCTGTCAGGGTTAGCAGAGGTGTGCTCCTAGACCCCAAGTGGGATATGGCAGGTCTGTTGGTCAACTTGGAAGAAAGCCCACCAGCTTCAGGGAAAGGCAGGGGGTCCAGCTTGCTGCGTCTGTGTGCCAGGCAGGAGGGACCACGCTCTATCTCTCCTACACAGAGAAGGTCCAAGACCCTCTCTGTGTGGTACCTGGGCTGCCAGGACCCCTGGCTCTTTTACTCCAGCTGGCCCCTTGGGCAGGATGTCAGGGCTTTGCAGCCAAGCCTCTCTAGAATCCAAGATAAGCCCAGGCTTGTAGAAAGGGGCACCTACCCTGTGCCAGGTGCTTACACAGCTACTCCTTGGCTCCTTCCAGGAGAAAGGACTGTCCTCAGTGCTTAGCTGGGAAACAGAAGTCACCAGTGCCTGGAGGGGAGTGGAGAGGACCTCCCCCTCCTGGGGGCCGCCTCGGCCCTCCCACGCCCAGGCGGAGCTGCAGCTCCTGGGGCAGGTGGGGAAGGCGCCCAGCCCCCAGCCCTCAGGCACCGAGGCCTGGCCCTGGCCCCCAAGAAGAGCTTTGCGGTTGGGTGCCATTGTGAGACATCCCCACAATGACCTGAAGAGTGGGGGACTGGTACAGGGCGGTCCCACCACCTCCGATGGTGCACGGCCCTGTGAGCGATCCCCAAAGCACGACACAACAGTGGCCGTTTAGCAGCTTTTGTCCCCAAGGCTCTCTCAGGATGTAATGCTGGGAGCAGCTGGACCCCTGCTCCTGCCCCAGGGTGGGCTGGCCCCCTCGCCTATGGGTCACCATCCCTGCCCACTGCTCCGCCGTTCCCACAGTACTGGGACACCTCTCAGGACGAAGATCCCCCCAGAATGCACACGGATACCGTCCAGGTGCAGCAAGTATGTATCACATGAACGCAGGAGGCCAATCGCCCCTGCTGGGAGCTCCTGATCTACTACCTCAGTCCCCAAGGTCACGACAGACACCCTGATAGCCCTGGGGGATGCTCGCTCATCAGCTCTGCTCAGACATCTGGGGCTGCGGGCGCTGGCAGGAAGATAAACAAACACCTTGTCTAAGAGCTGAGGCCAACCCCCAGAGCCCCTGACTGAACCCAGCGCTCAGCCCCCTGAGGCTCCCGGAGAAGCACCCGGCTTTGCCATCGCCCCCTCTGCAGCCCTCTCCACCCCTGCAGGGCTGAACGGAGGAGCCCCTGGATTTGCATCGAGAGACGAACACCGCCTCTTTGTTCAGGGCTCCGTAACCCGTCCAGTCATAGGTTCAGCTTCTCTGTCTTGGGGACATCTTCGGGGACAACATCCAGACTACTTTTTGAGTCGCTCCCCTCTCCACTGCTGTGTCCCAGAGACGCAGGGCTCACCCTGTTCCTACCCACCTTTGGGACTGCTACTCACTGGGCCAGCCAGTGCGACCCGGTGGTGGGAGGGTGGTGGGAGCGGATAGCTCTCAAGGCAGGAGAACCTCTTGGGGCACCCCACCCGCCACCTGCCCCCCCGAACAGAGTAGAAACAGAAGATCTATATCCATAATACAAATAATGATGTTATGAAGGGCTGAACTGGAAGTGCCTTATTTGTTTAACTGCCTTAAAAATGCTGCCAGATATTTTATCATCTGTTTTTGTCACACTACATGTCATATATTTGTATTTTGAAAATATTTGGCCGTTTTTATTATGTCCACTGAAAACCTGAAACTGAAGGTCAAAGGGACTTCTGAAGGTCACCGAGTCACAAGTGGGCAAGCGGGATGTGAGCCTAGAACAAGTTCAAGTCTTCAGCTCCTGCTCTTAACCCCTGTGCTACCCCGTTATCAACTCTTAGGACTCAAAGCCCAAATCTGAATGGCGATGGCCCCAGGGAACCTTCAGCTGCAGGAATGGAGGACTCAGCCAAGGGGAGTCTGGAGTTCAGGGGCCAGAAGAGTACCCCTTGTCCCTGGGTTCAAGGGACAAGGCAGACATCCAGTCACTTAAAAAGCCACCAGGCAAATAGCCAGGAAGGTAGACGTGAGGAAGTCTGACCTGGGGGACAGGCAGCCGTTGGACCAGAAAGTTGCTTTTCCTAAAT